>NW_026461059.1:0-79771 GCF_021730395.1 Mercenaria mercenaria | reverse complement strand
CCTGCATATCCAGCAGATTGTATTGTACTAAGCAATTAAAGCACTATTAAAGCAGCTGTGTCATATACTAAATGCTTTCATGTTTTTTTCTCTTTTCTTAATGTTGTCTAAATTTTTGCAGGCATTATGGGGAAAAGAAGGAATCTTAAAAAGAGAGACAATGAGGGTGAAGGTGCCGATTTAAGTGATTGTACGAGTAATGCTGATACAGACTTTGATGTTGGGGGAGCTGAAGGGGGGCATTCGTCTAATACTAATCAAAACCAACATGTAAGTGACATGCCGCGTCGCGACCCTGACCTTTCAGAAACTGATGATAATTGCAACCATGAAAACCTTAGAATGCGTGATGATGTTATGGGTGATTCTGTTAGGCGTAATGATAATCCTGACATGACACAAGCTCTTAAAGAAATGACTTCTGCTATAGTTGATACCATTCGTCAGTCTAATATTGCTTTAACGCAGGGTATGGGTGATTTGATGACAGAGGTAAGGGGTAGGTTAAATGGAGACAGGCAGACTCAAGGGAATGATGTACCGGTAAGTACTGCTAGACACAGAGGGCGGAGATCAGCAGGTGGAGTGCATAGGCGCAGGAGTACAAGGTATGGTGTCGGTGATACAGATTCCTCGAGCGATGATACAGGCACATCTGAGGTAAGGCGTAAACTACACCGTGTAGTTATGAAAGAAAGAACTAGGTTGCCGGTGTTTACAGGTAAAGAAACTTGGAAGGTTTGGTTTAACAGATTTTCTGAAGTTGCAGACAGATTTGGGTGGACAGACGATGATAGGTTAGATGAACTGTTGCCTAGGTTACAAGGTGATGCAGGTGATTTTGTGTTTGGTCAATTGCAACCAAATGTTAGGCATGATTACACTAAATTGGTAGAAGAGCTTAACAATCGTTTTAGGGTAATTCGTACAGCTAAGACTTTTGGTGCACAGTTTAGTAGGCGTAGTCAAAAGCAAAATGAGACAGTAGAAGAATATGCTTTAGATCTTAAAAGGTTATACGACAGTGCTTATTCCGACAGAGATCCAGCAACAAGATGTGAAGATTTACTTCGACGTTTTCTTGATGGTTTGTATGATGATAAAGCTAGATTTCAGGTTGAATTTGTCAAGGAGCCTACAGATATTGATGAAGCAGTTTTTCAGGTTGTCGCATTCCAAGAAACAAAAGACAGGTCATTTATGGTACACTCAAATGTTGATAGGGGCATGAAGAGACCTGCTAGACAAGTAAGGTATGATACAGAGGGAAGTGAAGATGAGATTGCACTAGATGCCAAAGACAGACCGGGTAAGATGAGTGCAAAGCGGGTCAATGCAGTAAATAATCTTGGGTCAAAAGAAACATTAAAGGTGAGTGGGCAGACAAAGAAGGGTGACACTGGGTTGGTCAAGAATTCACTGGAGAGAACGAAGGAGAGTATTGAAAGGACTATGAATGAGCTGCTTAAAAAGCTTGATGAGATTAACAGGGGAAACAACTCCACTCAGAAAAAGGATTACAGATGTTACCATTGTGGCAACTATGGGCATTTTAAACGAACGATGCTTAATGCAGGTCAACAGGTGAATCGAGGAATGCACAACAAGAATGACCAGACAAATTTCAGGCCTATGGGTAATAGTCAAAGAGCTCCTATGCAAGCACAGTCGTTAAACTTTTAGGGGTCGGTTCTGTTGGCCGAGAGACGACCCCTCTTAAAGAGAAACATGGCCATTTTGAAGGTAAAGGTCAAGATAGTATTAGAGAGAAAAAGAAGCTACCACACAGTGTTGGTGCTTACATAGATTCTACTGTGCAAGGTATACAATTATATTTTACTGTTGACACAGGTGCTTCAAAGACAGTTCTTAGCAAGAAGGTTTATGACAGAATTCCAGAACAGGTAAGACCTATTCTGAGGAAAACTTCAACTTTATCAGGTGCAGGTGGTAATGTACTGAAAGAATATGGCAAAGCCTTATTTGAAATTAAGCTAGGGCCTCTGGTGATTACAAGAGACATCATTGTCGCTGAAATTGATGATGAAGGCTTACTTGGTGCAGATATAATGCAAGAGGATGTAAGTGGACCTAGCGACTTACTTTTAAGCAAGGGAGTTTTAAATTTTCATGGAAATGAAATACCAATTTTGCAAGTAGGCAAAGATAACAGAATAAGAAAAGTGACGGCTGCTGATTATTATGTAGTACCAGGTAAAAGTGAGCAGGTGATAGATGTTTTTGTAGAAAGGTTACCTGAAGATGACTATGACAGAGCTAAGGATGTTTTAATCGAACCTAATTCAGGTTTTACCGATAGATATTCTCTTGTTATGGCAAATACCATTGTTGACATTAACAGCAGTCCTACTCAGAAGGTACGTATAATGAATCCTTTTTCGCAAGCGGTGTCTATAAATCAAGACAGTGTGATTGGCACAGCGGAGGGCTATGTTGATCTGAAGACTATTATGTCTGAAGAGAATCCTGCAGATAGAGACAACTTTGGTGCTATTCGGCGGATACAGTATGAGAAAAAAGGTCCAGAAGTCTCATTTAAAAACAAAGTTCAAGTTGGAAAGACTGTGCCTGACCACTTGAAGAGTCTCTTTGAGGATGCTGGCAAGGAAAGATCATCAGTCGAGAAAGCAAAAATAGCAAACTTGCTCTTAAATCATGAAAAGGCCTTTTCTAGGGATGAAAATGACCTTGGACGCACAGAGCTGGTTGAACACGAAATCGATACGGGGGATGCAAGACCTATCAGAGTACCTCCTAGAAGGGTTCCGATCGCATTTGCTGATGAAGAGCGCAAAATCTTGGAGAAAATGGAGAGACAGGGTATTATTCAAAAGTCTTTATAAGAAGTTTTTCCCGAAAAAT
Source organism: Mercenaria mercenaria (assembly GCF_021730395.1). NCBI lineage: Eukaryota > Metazoa > Mollusca > Bivalvia > Venerida > Veneridae > Mercenaria > Mercenaria mercenaria. The sequence goes on along the minus strand of NW_026461059.1, from coordinate 76,888 downwards.
GGACTCAACCCAGTATTGCAAATGGTGGTGCCTAGGTCATTAATGAAGGAAGTATTGCATGAAGTTCATGGCGCAGTGTTAGGGGGACATTTTGGTAGGAAAAAGACTTATCAAAAACTGAAAATGAAGTACTACTGGTATGAAATGAAAGATGATGCCAATAATTGGGTTCGTAAGTGTGACGCATGTGAAGCTGACAAGCGACCAGCGAGGAAGCCTAAAGCGCAACTTGGTAGTTTCTCTGTAGGTAGTGTAATGGAATGTTTGGCTACAGACATCTTAGGTCCATTTCCTTTAACACCTCGTGGCAACAGATATATATTAGTTGTTACTGATCATTTTACAAAGTGGGTTGAAATATTTGCTGTTCCTGATCAGACTGCAATGACCACTGCAAATGTTATCTTAAACGAAGTCATCTCACGATATGGGTCTCCAATTTCTATTCATAGTGATCTTGGTAGTAATTTTGAGAGTAAGATTTTTACAGAACTATGTAAGTTAATGGAGGTCCGTAAGACTCGAACTTCAGTCAAGAATCCAAAATGTAACGGTCAGGCTGAGAGATTCAATGCCACATTGGTACGTATGATAAAGGCTTATCTTAAAGGTGAACAAACAGATTGGGACCTGAACCTTGGATGTCTTGCCGCAGCCTACAGAGCTACACCACATAGTTCTACAGGTTTGACACCCAACATGCTGATGTTAGGGCGTGAGGTAAGAATTCCAGCAGAATTGTCTAGAAATGTCGTGGATGACAATAGTGTAACATCATATGGTGAGTATGCAGAAAAGTTGCGCCAGAGAATGGTTGCAGCACATCAGGTTGCCAGGCAGAATCTTGGTAAGGCTTCTTTGAGGAACAAGTATGGGTACGATATCAAGCTCTCTGAAAACAGATATAAAGCAGGTGACTGTGCATGGTATCTTCATGAAACTAGGTTACCAGGTATAAGTCCTAAGTTGCAAACTATGTACAAGTTGTGTGTCATTTTGAAGCGCGTTAACAGTTTGAACTATGTGATTAGGCTTCAAGATTCTGACACATCTCGTGTGGTTCATCATGATAAATTGAAGCCGTATACTGGGAATAAGGTTCCAAAATGGGTAGACAGATTACAGAAGGGAATAAGGTTCTAAACTGGTCAAGGTCAAGGTCTAATCTGGATATACATTTTTTTTTTGCATGCAAATATTTAGTCTGTATAACTTCTTTCTCTAGATGGCCTCAGCGATGTTGAAGTGTGTTGCTAAGAGGGGCAGAGTCTATCAGTGTGTAACCTGTAACAAGAGAGACGAGAAGTCCAGGATTGAGGCACATTTCTATAGAAGCCATGTTAGTGAATATGATGTACCTTTCAAGTGCCTGACATGTGACTTCAAGTGTGGTGACGCAGGAAAGAAAGACAAGCATGTCAGCTCTCCTGGTCACATTGAGAAGTGTAATGGAGATTTGGTTACAGCTGCTCTATCAATTACCGAGTCACCGAATCCAAAGGTTTTGAGGTGGGGCGAAGACATTATCAAACTTTCTCGGGAAGAATCCAGGAGCCACTGGCTCAGTTTAGGCAACAAGGCAAGCACACCTTCAGAGGAAAGAGTATTAGAGCAGATCATGGTAAGTGAGGATGAAAATATCTTTACAGATGAGGAAAATGAGAATGGTAAAGTTGAAGAGAAGAAACCTAGTTGTAGTGTAGAGACACAGACTGAAGGACTGCCTCCGTCAAATGAAGAAAAACTGGATGCTATGTCTGCTAGAATCTGTGACTTACAGGCAGCCCTAGAGAAGCAGAGTGCTCTAATGGACAAGGTATTAGAGAGATCGAACAAAGCTTATGAACTCATTTGTTCGGTACGTAGAGAGCAGGACCGGTGCAGAGAGAGGGAGGCGAGGCGCTATGTAGCCAAACCACGGGAGAGATCACGTTCTCGACATTAACTGTAAATCATGATGTGCTTCAGACTTAGAGACTCATGAAATAGTTTGTAATTTCATGAATAAATAGTTTATATTGTGCTATTTCTTTATATGTTTGTGTATAATTTATTATAACAAACATTTAGCAGGGGGTGGATGTGGGGCCCAGGTGACCATGGTTGTTGGATACAAGAATAGTAATATGATACTCTGTTATGGTTCGAATCCGGTCTTAAGGCTTATCCGAATTTGTGCAACTTTAAATGTTATTATCGGCTTATTTTCTGCTAACGGTGTTAACACGCTGTTTCTGCATAGTTTACCTGATGAACAACGTACAGACATATGAACAGGTTGTCATTTTTAACGCTAGGTGTCTCTGTTAGGCCATTTGATAAATATTCATAACTTCTGTTGATTTTGTGGGTACAGTGGCTGGAAATGTTGGAGTTTACGACATTCCATCTTTGAGTAACCCCTTCCGGTAGTCGATAAAACTCATAAATCAGGCCAGAAATTGAGGATTTTATCACAAATATATTATTTTTGTCTTGCATGTGTTTAAAAGATTTATTTTAGGTACAACACAAGTTATCTGGAGGTAGGATCGATCCCGAAAGACTTGTGGAACAAGTGCGTTGACGATTTGACGATAGTAATGGCGGAAGAGCCGAGACCTTGAGTTCCAGCAATTCTGACCGACTTTCCAGCAAATCCAGCATCGCATGGTATATAACGAAGAGCGCGCATTGGATCTACCTCTTCCACGCCTTGGAAACATTCAAACAAGTCAATTCATTAGATTTAGTGATTTTTTTTAAAGTTATTTACGCTAGTACTCGGAACAGGAACATTTCGAAAGTGAAAGTAAGGATGGCGTTCGATGTTTGGATTCAAGTTGGAGTTTCTGGAGTTCAGTTAAGTTATTTCTTGTTTTGAATTTTTATTTTTTTAAATCATGTACAAGAACATGGCGGACGATGATTATTTATCCTGAAGATTGATGACAGTTCTTGGACTATATTGTTTATACAGCGGTGTGTGATGCGGTCAGCCAATCAGAATGCTCAGCGCCGATGACGTTTGTTTTGTTTATGTTTTGCACATGTTCTTCTTTCGTTTTGACGGATAGACAGAAAGAAATGCTGCGATGATCCTGGGAGTACTGTCAGCTGCCGATCGTTATGAAAACTTGTTACTTCAATGGTTTTTACAGTTCTGTTATATTCCGAGTTGCTCATGTTGACTGATTCATGGATTAACTTGATGTACAGAAACGATTATTTAACTATGCATAAAGATGAATGTTTAGCCTAACTGATGTTTTTATCTTTGTGAATTGGGCGATATGGGGGTTATGCTCGTGTCCAACCCTTTTCATTTTTTATCAAGTGCTGCATTATATTTGAGGAACTTCGATTCATTTAGAAGATGCTGAATTTCAAGATACATATTTAATACTTATTTCCGCATGAAACTTTGCATGTATTTTATTTACATGGGCAGTGGTATATGAGTGTCTCACTCGTCTCACTCTCATATTTGCAGTTTGCACAGCTTAGATGAGTAATGCTCATCTTTGTGCCTCCTAATGTCCATGATTGAAGACCTAGATCCTGACCAGTCATTTAAAAGTTCTGAAAGAACAAGGGGTACAGAACAGAACAGTACAGAACAGAACAGATAAATACGATTTATGAATTTTACATGTACACATTTTTTTTTGAGAGTATTTTTCAATTATATTGTTGAAACTTATCAGATATGGCTTGTACTTCATCCCTCATGTCTCTCATTCTTCAGTTGGTATATTATAGGTACATCGGGAATTTAGGGTACGGCTCCTTAGGTAAAATTGCTTAAGTAGCCTTGCATGAACTAGGATTTGAACCGCACATTTTTTTTAATGATTGTTTTTAAGTTCATCGTCCCTGGACCCCGACAATATATCAACCAACAATACAAGAGCTGTCCAATAACAGCTCGCTCAGCTATTTGAATCCCTTCCACCTAGTAAAAGCTTGCATACAAAAGCTTTAGCAAAATTTTGAAAGCTGGAAAAGGGACATAACTTTACTAAAATGAAAGCCAGAGTTATGAAACTTGCCATGTGATGTAAGCCTGTGATATCAATTTTGAAACTCTGCCTGGTTATGTGAGTGCCGAAGAAAAGGTGATTACCAAAAGTCTACTATTAAAAAAAATTCAAATAATCGAGCTAAAAATGCAGAGCTAAAAATGCAAGTGTTTTCATTATCACTTCAAAATATTTTCATATCTTGAACTTTACATCCAATAAACAACTTGTACACCATATAGTAAATACCACACAGGCACTGCTGGTAAGGTGCCAGCCATAAAAGTTGCAGATCATGGGTTCAAAATACATTTGGTTCACAATCAATGCTTCTCATAATTTTATGACATTAGACATACATGTGATACGTCCCGGATTGTCCGGGATTGTCCCGGAAATTACATACTCGTCCCGGTGTCCCGGACAGTCTTAAAATGTCCCGGAAAAATAAAAATACAGGAACAAATAATGATAATCCCCCAAAAACTTGTTTTTGTCTATAAGTTGTTAAATTTTACACAATAAACAGTCCCGGTGTCACATTGTTTATTCATAATCAGTTTCATGCCCTCGAGCCACATGTTGATTAAGCCCGCTTTGATCACGCGACGATCTTTTGGCGACACTGATTAAGTTACAGTCGGTTATTATGATGACCCTGATTAAGAACTGACAAGATTATGCAATCAGTAACTGTTTTATGATAGTTAGATTAGGAACAATAGTCGTAAATCTCTTTGTTTTTAGCACGTTGGCGGTAATGGAAGAGATTGTTGAAAACGGTCAATTAAACGATAATTATTTTAAAAGGTTGTAATTATTTAAGATCTACATCGATTGTCACACATATTCTGAATGAAAATGCTGAATGCCTTTGCCGACCGACCCATGAAAATTGACCCGACTCCAAACATTTTATATTGTCGATTTTATCTTCAAGATTTATTTATTCCTTTTAGGATTCAATTTAATTATTAGATAAATGTTTAAGCTTTAGAATGATACCAAATTAGCTAGAATCTAAATCACGATGACCAGGTTGATTCTTTGTATATAGTAAGTCTCCTAATTCTGTTCACCTTGGGAACGCAATAAATTCACGTGCCGAACTATAGATGTATTACTGTATACATGTATTTACCTCCCTTAGAAAGCTAGACGACATTTGCCGCAAATTAATACAAGCGAGTGAACAATGTTTATCTCGGGGAAACTACATGTATATTATGATATTTTTGCATGAAACAGACGAATACCAATGTCACGGTGTATGTCCCGGACAAAAGGTAAAAATCCCGGAAATTTTAACTCAGAATCCCGGAAACGTTCTGAAAAATTATGGCGTGTATGCATTAGAGCTGGTTCTTGAGATACAACACTGAGACCTGAGACCAGTCTAATAATGCTGTTTTACCACTGGTCAAGTTCAAAATGAGCAACCAGATGCTTGAGCTTTTAGACTGGTCTCCAAACAATAACCTGGCACCCTGGTTTTTCCCAGACTCAGAATTCATATATCCTCTAAGCATTTTTACAATAAAACTAATAAAGAAATGTATAATGTAAGCAGAAAACGAGACTGACCTTGTCCTGGATAATAACTTTACCAGACAAGTACAATGGATGATTATGAAGCTGTGTAGAAGAGGGAAACATCAACACGTTAGGTATATGTTCATCCTCTATAAACCAGTCTCCGCTGTCACATTCTGTCATGCTGACCGACCTGAACAAAAAACACAATGACCGTTACCACGGTAATATGTAAACAATACAGTAACAAATCAGTACTTGGAGGAACTGAATCAAAACATTTTTCTAATGAACTGTTGTCTAATATCCTTTTGCAACTGAAAACATTGTGCAAAAAATATGCAAATTCAAGACAATTCATTATCAACAGGATCTATGTTGGATTAAAAGAACAAAGGGCAATAATTATGTGGAGACAGACAAAACAGTTATGGTTCTTGCATAAGTATTTCCTCTCAATGTCCTCTACCATTGTGAGATATATAAATTCCATCCCTTGAATAGCTTTTCAGTGATATTCCAGGCATTGTCTGGAGCATAACTAAATACAAGTAAAAGAAAGGTCATAGCTCTAAGTGGGGCAAGGTAGAGTTATGTTTTTTGAACAATGCACTTCTTCTACATGTCCTTTACATTTATGAGAAATATGAACCAAATCCCTTTTTTAATTCTTGAGAAATCTTTATGATAACAAGAATACTGCCCAAAGCAAATTGCTGCAATGTGTATATCAAGTTTAACCCTTAGCCTGCTGGCGGCAAGTGATTCTGCCTTTGCGACCAGTGCAGACCAAGATCAGCCTGCACATCCGTGCAGTCTGATCATGGTCTGCACTGTTCGCTATTCAGTCAGTATCTTTTTGGCAAGGACCCCTTTTAACAGTTAATGGAACTGTCCGAATTGAAAGATGGACAAGTTCATTATAGAAATTTAGCAGGGTAAGGGTTAATGATATGCAATACCTATCTTTCACTAAAATATTTTTGGTTAGACATCAAATTCGAATGTAGACAGTCCTAATCAAATGTATTAAATTTTACTTATATAAATTGATTGTTTATATAGAACTATATTCAGAATTAAATGCCACATTGGAGGGTAGTACACATTTATACTGTGTTAAGCTGTACATGGGTTAAGTGTGTGCTATTTCAAACCTAAGGCATAGTACTGTTGATACACATAAACCATTTTATCTTATGTTTACGTGAACTATATATAGCAATCTTGTTTATATTTTCAAATATGGATTTTCCAACTAGTATACCTTTAACCCTTATCCTGCTAAATTTCTATAATGACTTTGTCCAAATTTCAATCTGGACAGTAACATTAACTGTTATAAGGGGTGCTTACCGAAAAGATACTGACTGAATAGCGAACAGTGCAGATCTTGATCAGACTGTGCAGGCTGATCATGAACTACACTGGTCACCAAGGCAGAATCAGTCGTATCAAGCATGATAAGGGTCACGAATCATCAGTCAAAGCTTGATGTAAGTCAAAGGGTTTTAAAGATACCAAACGGTAACGTTTTTGTACACACTGTCAGTCTCGCATTGACCAACTGACCTCAAAATCAATAGGGTTTATCCACTGCCCATCAGCAATGTGTGTGATAAGTCTCCCAATCATAGATCCAAGCATTCTTATCATACTGATCAGAAATAAAACTCAGCAGCTAACAGATGTACAGACAGATGACCAGCCCCATCAACTAATACCTCTCTTCAGGTATATACAAAAGGGAGATAATTCCAAATGTATAGAAGGTAGAGTTAAGGTTCTCATAGTATTATACACTGCACTTCTTCCTAATGTCCTCTGTCAATGTGTGGAAGCTCAACAGAATCCCTAAAAAGGTTTACAGATATGGAAAAGGACTGACACTGGTTACAACTGGGCTTCCACCAAAAAGGTGAGTCCCTAAAAAGTAAAGATACATGCTGTAGGTATGATTGCATAATGTTTTTGTTAGGTCAATGTCTTAAAACTATACAAAGTAAATAGCATGTTAAACTTAATTCATACTGAAAGCAAGGTAAGCTAGTTAAATGAAGTCAATGAATTTTGTCTCTATTTGCAAGAAATACGAATTCCTGAAAATGACCAAGAATTCTTTAAAGAGCCAGGACAAGTAGAAATTTGTGACAACTCACCTTGAATGTTCTCTCAACTCAAATTGTTTTTGTAGTTCTCTCATCACATATTCTTTTCTGCCCAGTATTGTGTTGATCCTTACATACTTTGGTAGTGGTTTATCTATAACAACATGGAAGAAGAAATGTGTGTAAACTATTAGTATTTAAGGTAGCTGACCCAGAAAACAATCAGCTATTTGCACTCCACTTAGTATTCTCTAGCAATCTGGACTTGACCTAATATTCTCTGACAATTTGGACCTGACTTTGTATTCTCTGGCAATTTGCCCCTGACTTTGTATTCTCTGGCAATTTGCACTTAACTAAGTATTCTCTGGCTATCTGCACATGACTTTGTATTCCCTGGCAATTTGCACCTGGCTTTGTATTTTCTGGCAATTTGCACCTAACTAAGTATTCTCTAGCTATTTGCACATGACTCTGTATTCTCTAGCTATTTGCACTTGACTGTATTCTCTGGCAATTTGCACTTAACTAGGTATTCTCTAGCTATCTGCACATGACTTTGTATTCTCTAGCTATTTGCACTTGACTGTATTTTCTGGCAATTTGCACTTAACTAGGTATTCTCTAGCTATCTGCACATGACTTTGTATTCTCTAGCTATTTGCACTTGACTGCATTCTCTGGCAATTTGCACTTAACTAGGTATTCTCTAGCTATTTGCACATGACTTTGTATTCTCTACCTATTTGCACTTGACTGTATTCTCTGGCAATTTGCACTTAACTAGGTATTCTCTAGCTATTTGCACATGACTTTGTATTCTCTAGCTATTTGCACTTGACTGTATTTTCTGGCAATTTGCACTTAACTAGGTAATCTCTATTTGCACATGACTTTGTATTCTCTAGCTATTTGCACTTGACTGTATTCTCTGGCAATTTGCACTTAACTAGGTATTCTCTAGCTATTTGCACATAACTTTGTATTCTCTAGCTATTTGCACTTGACTGTATTCTCTGGCAATTTGCACTTAACTAGGTATTCTCTAGCTATTTGCACATGACTTTGTATTCTCTAGCTATTTGCACTTGACTGTATTCTCTGGCAATTTGCACTTAACTAAGTATTCTCTAGCTATTTGCACATGACTTTGTATTCTCTAGCTATCTGCATTTGACTGTATTCTCTGGCAATTTTCACTTAACTAGGTATTCTCTAGCTATTTGCACATGACTTTGTATTCTCTAGCTATCTGCATTTGACTGTATTCTCTGGCAATTTGCACTTAACTAGGTATTCTCTAGCTATTTGCACATGACTTTGTATTCTCTAGCTATTTGCACTTGACTGTATTCTCTGGCAATTTGCACTTAACTTAGTATTCTCTAGCTATTTGCACATGACTTTGTATTCTCTAGCTATTTGCACTTGACTGTATTCTCTGGCAATTTGCACTTAACTAAGTATTCTCCAGCTATTTGCACATGACTTTGTATTCTCTAGCTATTTGCACTTGACTGTATTTTCTGGCAATTTGCACTTAACTAAGTATTCTCTAGCTATTTGCACATGACTTTGTATTCTCTAGCTATTTGCACTTGACTGTATTTTCTGGCAATTTGCACTTAACTAAGTATTCTCTAGCTATTTGCACATGACTTTGTATTCTCTAGCTATTTGCACTTGACTGTATTTTCTGGCAATTTGCACTTAACTAGGTATTCTCTGTATGAGATTCTGGTATTTTCAAGGAGGAATGGAAAGCCATGTAATTGTGTATAAGCTATGTAAGCAGACTGTGTTAGCCATCAGAGAAACTTACAACAGCTTGTAAAGAAAGGTTTGTTTTTTTGTTTTTTGGTTTAACACCATTTTTAAACAGTATTTCAGTTAAGTTAACATCAGGGAGTTAACTTAACTAGTGTTCCTGGATTCTGTACCAGTATAAAACTGTTCTCCTCAAGTCACTGCCAACCTATACACATGAATCAGAGGTGGAGGACAAATGATTTCAGACACAATATCTTTTAAAAAATTGTCACAGAGAGCATACGCCCTGTCCAGGGATCGAACAGACGACCCCGCCATACGTAGATCTGCACTCTCCCTATTGCGCTAAGCGGGTAGTTAGGACACTGCAGATTGTCATTATGGGTCCACTAACTTAAACTGTGTGTGTTTTTTTAAATTACAACCAGAAGGTCAAGTGAGAGATTGTCAGCAGCCTGGTACATTCCTTTTAAATATGCAGTACAACCTTAGTAACGACAATACCTTCATACAACAGACATCTCTTCACAAAGTTTGATATTTTCTTCTCATATCAGACAAAAATCTTTCCAAAGCAAAACCTTTTGTACAACATATGTACAACAAACATATTCTAGTTTTCCAAGCAATGTTTACCCTACAATGGTTGCACTGTAGTACAAAATATACAACATTTTCATCATACAAAATTATATTTTGTTTGTTTGTTTCGGGTTTAACGCCGTTTTTCAACAGTATTTCAGTCAGGTAACGGCGGACAGTTAACCTAACCAGTGTTCCTGGATTCTGTACCAGTACAAACCTGTTCTCCGCAAGTAACTGCCAACTTCCCCACATGAATCAGAGGTGGAGGACTAATGATTTCAGACACAATGTCGTTTATCAAATAGTCACGGAGAACATACGCCCCGCCCGAGGATCGAACTCACGACCCCACGATCTGTAGACCGATGCTCTACCTACTGAGCTAAGCGGGCGGGTCTACATTTTGTATATACAAAAAAAAAAATTCAATTTAAAACAATGAACTAAACTTAATTGCTTTGGAGATATAACTGCATTAGTTTTTTGTGTTTTTGTTTAACAGGTTTCAAGTCACACAGGCACAATTAAGGTCATATGGCAACATTTCCAAATTTTGGTAGTAGATAAAGACGTCAGGTGCCCCTCCATGCACTGTTTCAATCAGGCATAAGCGGGAAAATCGGTAGAACAACCAACCTTCTAAAAACCAGCTGAATGGCTCCCTCACATAAAGAATTTGACACCTCAAGAGGGGTTTCTAACCCACATCGCTGAGGATCAAGTGATTTAAAGTTTTTGATCTTTACCATTCCGCCACAGAGGCCCACTATTAGTTTTTTTTTCTGTTAGCATACCTGCTACATGAGATGGCAGCAGTTTCTGCAGTGCTTGCTTCAGATCTGTCACTCCTTGTTCTATTTTTATCCTCTCACACCTGCTGTGTATGGCATTTTTATACTTATGAAGCATGACCTGTTGTGAAATCACACGATTTACTAATTAATACACGCAAAATTCAAAAATAATTGTGAAGACCTAAATTTTTAAGGTAAATTATATTCATAATGCAACTTAATTTGGTAACAGACACTGCTCAGTATCCAATTCAAATCAAGCTGGTTCATGTAAATGTATACCAGATCCCAAACAGGGATGGTTGATGATATTCACAATGACAGTCCTTTGGAGTATCCTTCCTCAAACATTATTATATCTGCCAGTTCATTTCATGTCTAAAATTTAGAACCCTTTCAAATTCTAGATTAAACGTCCCGAACTCAGCTGATATTTTCAGCTTATAAGCACAAGCAGGTGAAAATGCTCAGTGTTAACATTGCTGTCTTGCCTTGTGAAGGTTATCATTCAATATGGTCTGTAACTTCTGTTCTTTTAATATCAGTTTAACAATAAAATATTACATCTGGACAACAATATAAATAGCTCAGCCAAGAAAAAACAAAATGGTTATTTCAACGTAAATGGCAAGTACTCCAAAAGACATGAAGACATTGCACCAATCATAAAGACCCCAAAGATGTCAAAACATGAAAGTGAACAACAAAATATCAAAATAATATAAAAAATTCCAACCTTGTATTTTCCAGAAACACCCTTTCCCAGTAAATGCTCGTACATGAGAACTGCTACAAGGTTATCATCATTTCTCAGTCTCTTGTCCTTTAACACACCACATTCTGCTGCTATTTCTAACACAGGTTTACGGTACCTTAATGTCTCACAGGTCAGAGCATACAAAGCTTTCTTATTCTGAAATGACACATGTTTACATTTAAATAGAATACAAAATAGCACCATGTTCTATCTCACATGAAGTGTAGTAGTTTCCCAGTGAGTATTCAGGGGTTGCAAAATAAATTTTCCAACTTGCCCAGCCTGTCCTGAGCCCAAACAGACAAATAGAATTTCACCATATTTTCCTATACAACTATTGTAAGGACAAGTAGAAAATACCTTTTGGCAAAAATGAACAAGTAAACAAGTAATTCAAAATCAGATCTTGCAGCCCCTTAGTGACAGTATAATCTTTAGAACTTAAAAACACATAAAATTGGAAAAGATTAAAGAATAACAGTAAACTTTTGAACAAAAAACATCAGTAAAACCGATGGATGCTGAACCCGAAATTTGCACTCATTCCAACGGATAATGAAGAAACTATGTGCATCTCTTGAGAGTAAAGTGTCGTATGAATTTTTGCTAAATTCCAGGCAGTGGTTGCTGAGAAATACTCCCTGCTATGATGGCGCTATAGTTCACTAATGTTAAATAATCAAAGGGCAATAAATCAGTAAACAAGAGCACCGCCTTGCGGGTGCTGACGCTCATCTGATTTTTTTTGTGTAATAGAAATATTGTCCTTCCCATGATTTTCTAAGTCTAAAAAGGGCCATCATTCTTGCAAAAAGCAGGACAGAGTTATGTTTCTTGATGTACAGTGTCCACTTATGATGGTGAAAAACTGTTGCAAGTTTTAAAGCAATAGCTTTGATAGTTTATGAGAAAAGTTGACTTAAACATAATACTCAACCAAGAAAATGATTTTCTAAGTCCAAAAGGGGCAATAATTATTGCAAAAAGCAGGATGGAGTTATGTTGCTTGCTGTACAGGGTCAGCTTATGATGGTGAACAAGTGTTGCAAGTTTCAAAGCAATAGCTTTGATAGTTTAAGAGAAAAAGTTGACCTAAACATAAAACTTAACCAAGAAATCTGATATTTTCTAAGTTCCAAAAGGGCAATAAATTTGCAAAAAGCAGGACGGAGTTATGTTTCTTGCTATACAGGGTCAACTTATGATGGGAACAAGTGTTGCAAGTTTAAAGCAATAGCTTTGATAGTTTAGGATAAAGCTGACCTAAACATAAAACTTAACCAAGAAAACTGATTTTCTAAGTCCAAAAGGGGCAATAAATCTTGCAAAAAGCAAGATGGAGTTATGTTTCTTGATGTACAGGGTCTGCTTATGATGGTGAAAAAGTTTTCCAAGTTTCAAAGCAATAGCTTTGATAGTTTAGGAGAAAAGTTGACCTAAACATAAAACTTAACCAGAAATCTGATATTTCTAAGTACAAAAGGGGCCATAAATATTGCAAAAAGCAAGATGGAGTTATGTTTCTTGCTATACAGGGTCAGCTTATGATGGTGAACAAGTATTTCAAGTTTCAAAGCAATAGCTTTGATAGTTTAGGAGAAAAGCTGACCTAAACATAAAACTTAACCAGGCAACGCCGACGCCGACGCCGACAACCGCTCAAGTGATGACAATAACTCATCATTTTTTTTCAAAAAATCAGATGAGCTAAAAATCACCCAACTGAAACAAAAAGATAATATATGCATATCTCCTCTTGATAGTAAAGCTTCCTAATGAAGTACATTGTATAGCTAAATTCCAACCACTGGTTGCTAAGCAATACTCCAGACAAGAATTGTACTACAATATACATGTACTGCTGTTGAATAATCAAAGGGCAATAACTTGGTATAAAACAGAACAACCACCTGGGTTCTGCCTATTAAGAAAGAGTGAATCCAGTCCAGAGTGCAGCCTCTGATACCATGCTTATGAAGTTTTTTAAAGCATTTATATTCATCTTTTTTATCCAATGACAAGCTAGGATTTTCAAAAAAGTAACCCAACTTATTTCATATTATTTCATAACTGAAAAAATTGGTCCACTTAATCATAAAGTAGTACAAAATTAATGAGTATTCATTTTTCTGCCTTCTATGGATTTCCCACATTCAGGGAGGGGAGCAACTCCCAAAACAGGGGCTGCATACAAGAAATAATGTGTCTATGTAATGAACAGACCAAGTATATAAATATAAAAAATTGTGTTTTGTTTTCTTTTTTTTAAATGCAAGCTGTACTTTCATAGTTTAAGTTTAACCTTTCGCACCTTTCACTCTTTGTATTATATCCACGATCAATTACCTCTACTAGTCTAAAAATAAACCAGAGTGCACTAACTTTGTCTTGTTTTATTTTTAAGTTATACAGTCATGTAGTTGCTTAAATAGTACTGTTAGATTATTATGAGTTAAACCTGCATTTGTTTTTTCATTAAATAAGAATGTAATAATTGCGTTCTAGAAACAACTCGATAAGTGAGTCGTCTACTATGTATTTATAATTACATCCGCATGGTTTTGTGTACAGACAATGTTGGCCACACCTCCCAGAGAAATTCAAATTCAAATCTAAAACTCTATTCTCAGTTACCTTTGCAAAATAAACAGAACCAGATTTTTTAATCAGATATTGTAAAAAGTCACTATGTACAAATGTGCAAATTAAAACAAATATGTTTTCTACAATTAACAGTAATTTCAAAGAAGGGTTCCCTGTGTGGTTTAGTTTACTTGAGATGGAGATGTCGCAGATTGATGAAAAAGGGACGTTTTAACTTTATGTCTGTTGTAGATACACTTATTGATATTCTAATGCATTAAGTTTGCCTTCACTATGCTACACTCTTTTCGGAAAACTTGATTGCATTAGAAAGTCATAAAAACCTAAACCCTATACTTGTGTGACTAACTTTTTCAAAAGCCTTGCTAAAATCAGAGAAAATAAGGTCTAACTGCGACTAGATCATCAACCAATTTGAGGTGTTGCGTTTCACACGAGTGTTGCTCTCTGAATCTGTACTGCAGTACATACAGAATGTTGTACCTCTGTATTGCAGTTCATACAGAATGTTGTACCTCTGTATTGCAGTTCATACAGAACATTGTATCTCTATATATTGCAGTTCATACAGAACGTTGTACCTCTGTATTGCAGTTTATATAGAACGTTGTACCTCTGTATATTGCAGTTCATACAGAACGACCGTCACGTTGTACCTCTGTATTGCAGTTCATACAGAATTTGTACCTCTGTATTTCAGTTCATACAGAACGTTGTACCTCTGTATTGCAGTTCATACAGAACGTTGTACCTCTGTATTGCAGTTCATACAGAACGTTGTAACTCTGTATTGCAGTTTCATACAGAATGTTGTACCTCTGTATTGCAGTTCATACAGATTTTGTACCTAGTAAGCCAAAATTAAAAATATGTTTGTTTGCTGTCCCCCTCCCTGAAAATGCTGCGCCCCAAAAGTTTTTATTGGATAATGCTGGTCAAATTCTTTTATAAGTTGCGATATGACAAGTGCCGCATATATTTCAAGAAAGCAAAATAATATTTATAAGTAAATTGTATTATTTAATTTTATTCTTTTGTACAACATATACAGTTTGTATTTTTTTTTACAGAAGAAATATTCTGTAAGAAACGATCATATATCTAATGGTAAAAGTAAAGTCTCCCCACCCAAACAAAAACAAAAAAAAGAATTGCCTACCTACCTACCTACCCAACTTTAACAAGAGCTGTCTCCATAGGATGACACATGCCCCCGATGGCACTTTGAATGAATAGTAACTGTTATGGCTGATGTTAGAGTTTAGGACCTTTGACCTATGGACCTGGGTCTTGAGCGCGACACGTCGTCTTACTGTGGTACACATTCATGCCCAATAATTTTAAAATCCATGCATGAATGACAAAGATATGGACCGGACACGCCCATCAATGGACTATCATGAAATATGACCTTTAACGTCTAAGTGTGACCTTGCGCGCGACACGTCGTCTTACTGTGGTACACATTCATGCCAAGTTATTTGAAAATCCATCCATGGATGACAAAGATATGGACCGGTCACGAATGCACTATCATGATCAAAGCGCTCAAAGCGCTGATGGTGGCTGCTAATCAATGTGTAAAATATTACAAAGAAAGTGACATTTGAGGAATTCTTAATATAAACCAGAAGAACTTTTTTTTGGGGGGGGGGGCCAAAAAAAATCACTTTGGTTTTTAAAAATTTAAACCTTTTTTCATTGCCAGTCATTGTTTTCATACACACTGATTCTGTCTTTTACGAATAGTTTGATCCTTTTTGATTATTTGTGACGAAACAACAACTTAAATTATTTTACTGTAAAAAATTTATTTTTTCTACAAACCATTCAGCTTTTAAGATTTCTTTCTAAAGCTTTGGGCAGTGCCTGTCATTAATTATATACACACTGATTTAGTCCTTACGGATAAATTTTGGGTTTTTATGAAATTTTTGTGGAAGAAACACACAAAAATGCACCCCAAATGCACCTCAGAATTTCAATTCTGCAGCCAGTGTATTTAAGAGGCGCATTAATTATCACTCCATCTGTTATACCCGGGAAATCAAAAGTCCTCTAGACATAACAGCAGGCTTCGCAAAATGTTGGACATTTTTAAGTCAGACAAACATACAACTTTAGTCAGACCGTGAAAAAAAACGAAAAATAAATTATGTAACTGGCGAAACGAAACGTTTTAATATTTTAAACATATTTGTATAATCCAGATATTTTGAGCCGCACCATGAGAAATCCAACATAGTGCGTTTGGGGACCACATGGGTCCAGACCAGCCTTGTGCATCCGTTTCAGTCTGGTCAGGATCCTGCTGTTCGCTTTCAAAGCCTATTGCAAATAGAGAAACCCTTAGCGAACAGCTTGGACCCGACTGTGCGGATCCGCAGGGCCATGCTGGTCACAAATGCACTATGTTGGTTTACTCTTGGTGCGACTGAAGTGAGCAGAATCTGTCTTTAAAACAATATTCAATTTTTAAGTTGGTCAAATCTGTTATCCGATGGCTTGATACACTCTGACATATTGTCGTTTCAAAAAACGAGTTTTTGATATCATCGCTGCGCCCGTTGATAATTCGTGTTTTGTTAGACGAAAATTTTACCGAATACATGTGTAACTATGCATAATATAGTATCTTATGTTGTACACTTGCTGAAGGAATATTATCCGTGGGGAATATTATTTTAGAAAACATACATGTCTTTTATTCTCATAGCAGGTCATATTGCAAACAATATTGAATGAATTTTAGTGAATATTCTTTTGTTTTGTTCACTCTCGTATTGCAAAGCATGTTTAATTATATTTTGTTCTTAATATAACGATGAACTGTACATGTTTAAGTTATATCAAAAAAATTACTGTCCTGTTCTGTTCTGTTCATAAATCATCTTACTAAATTATGCGCTAATTAGTGTTAATTTGGCAGTAGCAACGCCTGAGGAAAACGTATCACTGCTGATTATCGATTTTCTATAAAAGCCTAATTAACATGGTCACAATTTTCGAGTGTTTGAAACGACAACGAGACAATACTGTCTAAAATTCGGTAACATTCTTAGATCACCTAAGGTTGCATTAAATAATATCTTATATTTTGATAGCTATGATTGACGAACATTTAAGTTTTTTCTGACATACTTGAAAATTGTTACAACTTGCTGGAAAAAGCTATGATAGGTACAAACTGGTATTGTCTATGGACCGGAAATGTTCGGGAAAATTTTCCGTTGAAATCCGTTTCTATTTTTAGCCGTGGATTATCTGTGGATTTATTAATCTGTAGATTATTGTTGCTATTAGAAGTCATCGTTCTTTATCAAATACAGTCTTATATTTCGGGAGTTATACATGTGACAATGCGGTTAGGAAACATGTTTGAATTGTCAGTCTGGATTCCCGGCTAGGTTTCAACTTTTTCTACGTTATAAGCTACGTGACCTCGGCCAGTACTATGGGAATAGCTAATCAATATCATCGCTCAGTTCAGGTGACATAGGGCAAACGTTCATTCACGTGATCATAAATTTGCATATTTGTATTCATACACATGGTTGTTTTAATTAAAACGTTGGCTTCAGTTTGTATTGATTTTAGTTGCCGAATTTACATTAAAAATGGTATTAAGGCATATATTGTTGCATTGCATATTCTGCACGTTGTGTAGATAATTATTTCCCTGGAAAGCCTGGAACTATTTTTGGTTGTTAGGATGGTCTTAAGAACTGACAAGATTTCTCAAACAGAGTATTCTTTTTAACACTGGTGGCAGCAGCCACCAAAAAATGACCTTTAACGTCTAAGTGTGACCTTGACCTTTGAGCTACGGACTTGGATCTTGCGCGTGACACGTCGTCTTACTGTGGTACACACTCATGCCAAGTTATTTGAAAATCCATCCATCGATGACAAAGATATGGACCGGACACGAATGCAGTATCATGAAAAATGACCTTTAACGTCTAAGTGTGACCTTGAACTTTGAGCTACCGACCTGGGTCTTGCGTGCGGCACGTCGTCTTACTGTGGTACACATTCATGCCAAGTTATTAAAAATCCATCCATCGATGACAAAGATATGGACTGGACACAAAAATTGCGGACAGACAGACCGACAGACAGTTCAAAAACTATATGCCTCTCTTCGGGGGCATAAAAAGTAGGGTCGGGAGACAGCAAACAAAAGCTTTTTTAAATGTGGCCTAAAAAAGGAGGATATATCTGGTGCAAAAAGATGTTGTCAGTTAACAAAGAATACACTGTCAGGTTAAAGTGACAGGATGATAGCTGAATGGATCACTCTGAGGTCCTTTCTATCCCTACATGCATTAACCCCCCCCCCCCCCCCCCCCCCCCAGATAAACCTGCCTATTACCCACGGGTACTCTGTGGCTGGACATATTGCCGCCATGTTGACTACCAGCTGTGATTTGACAAAAACACCTGCGCATGCTGGGAAACTTGCTCTTCTACCTGTCTGCAGATTCTGCTGTTTTCTTTGCCAAGCTGGATTCAATCCACTTCTATTTGTTGAAAAAAAATGGTAAGAGAATTGCCTTGACATTTTTTTATTATCATACATGTCATAGGCGAATACAGAGTATTTAAAAAAAAAGCATCAAATTTTCAAAATCGAAAATTGACGTTGGATATTTGGCGACTATAAATTTAAAGAATTTGAAATAGCAGAAATTGGTCTGGGGGAGACATATTGTTTATGCCCTGTCCATCAGTCACACTTCATTTCCGATCAATAACTGGAGAACCATTTGACCTAGAACCCGCAGCTAGAGTATCTAAGAACCTAGTGTTGTATTTTGGTGAGAAAATCATCTACCCAGTGTAGGACTCGAACCTACGACCCCCTGCTTGCAAGTCAGGTGCTCTACCAACTGAGCTAACCGGGCTCCTGGTTTACCAGAAGCCTCGAATCACTACACTCCTCCTCACTTTAATTTTGAAGGCTTAAACCTTATCGTGAAACCATAGAGCGAGGCATCAACTGTTCAGCTTCCAACAGAGTATAGCCTCTGCAAATCCCGCATGCTCTATATAACTGGACACGTAGCCTTCCTTTACAGTGGAATTGCAGAGCGGGACATCAACTGTTCAGCTTCCAACAGAGTATAGCCCCTGCAAACTGCATGCTCTACATAAACGGCCACTGTAGCCGCACTTTCCAATTTACCTCGTCGCCAATTTTTTATTTTGGTGAGAAAATCATCTACCCAGTGTAGGACTCGAACCTTCGCCCCCTGCTTGCAAGTCAGGTGCTCTCCCAACTGAGAAAAACCGGGCCCGGGTTTTACCAGAACCTCAATCACTAACCCTAAAAAGGGGGGAAAAATTACCTAAAAAATTTGTGGGTTTACCAAAAGAAAAAACTTTAACTGTATACTGACCTCAAAACCCAATCCCAAAGCCAACTAAATTTTAATCCATTTTTACTTTTCAAAAACCAAAAAAACCGACCCCTAGGGTGCAAAAACCCCATTATTTTGACATTTAAAGGTCCCCACGTCAAAAAAAAAGAATTCTGAGCAATGAAACAAAACCCCTTAAACTTTGATGAAAACCAAAAATTTTTAAACGATTTTTTTTTTTACAGCGTGGGCTACGCCCTGCTGTCGAAAGGGGAAATTCATATTTTTCTATAGACGTTTTGTTTTGGTCAAAGTAAGTTTCCCGGGAGACGCTAGGGACTAAAATAGGGGAAGGGGGCCCTTTTCCCGGGGAAAAAAAAGGGATTTAAATGATAAAAAGGGCCTCCCATATGTTTTTTACGGGAAATTTATTTAAATTATTTCTTATTTTTTAAATTTTTACTAAAAAAAGAAAAAAAAATTACAAAAAAAAAAAGTTTTTTTTTTTTTTTTTTAAAATAAATTATAGCCCAAAATACGATCATAAATTTAAACCCGGTGATGGGAAAAAAGGGCTTAACATTTTGCGAAAAGGGCCTGTCACATTTTTATTTTTAAAAAATTTTATTTAATTATTTCTTCTTTTTCATTATTACAAAAATAAAAGAAAAAAAATTTACAAAAAAAAGTTATAAATTTTTTTTTTTTTAAATTTTTAAAAAAAAATACTTTTTCATGACATAAACCGCCTGTTTTGGGAAGGCTAACATGATCGGGGGGGCCCTTGTAAGGGTTTATTTTTGGAAATTTTTTAATTATTACTTCATTTTTTAAATTTAAAAAATGAAAAAAAAAAAATTTAAAATAAAAAAATTTTAGTAATCCTCGTTTTTTAAAGGGAATTATAGAAAAAATACGGGTCTTTGACATAAACCGCGCTGATCCAAAAGGGGTTTAAACATGGGGGAAAAGGGGTTTAACTTTGACCCGGAAAGGGGGCCTGCTGTTTTTTTATTTTTGGGAACTTTTTTTATTTTTTTATTAAATTTTTTTCCTTTTTTAGAAATAAAAAAGAAAATAAATTATGTTTTAATAAAAATAGCTATTTTGTTTTTAAATGAATTATAGACAAAATTTTGGGTTTTTGACATAAACAAACGTTTAACGAGAAGGGCCAAACCCATGATGGGAAAGGGTCGGGCACATGTTTATTTTTGAAATTTTTTAAATTTTGTTTCTTCATATTTCGTATTTCGTTTAACAAAAAAAAATTTAAATTTAAAAAAAAAGATAAATTATCGTTTTTTAAATAAAACTAAACACAAAACATTTTTCCGTGCAAAACCCCGCGCGATGGGAAAAGCCCGGGCCTTTGAAAAAAGGGGCGAAACAAACAGGGCCTTGTTTTAGTCCTGAAAGGTTTGTTTTGGTTTATCACACCTATTGATTATATCAAAAAACAGTTATTTGTAAGCCACAAGTGCCTGGACAAAAAAATGTTTTTTTATTATAACAATATTTTTATACATTTTTCCTTTTGGACAATAATAGCCTTTATTGATTTAATTGCTTTTTTTAAAACCAATCCGCTAAATTTGATTGGGTTTAAAAAAGTCACCTAAATTCTTAGCTTTGCAGGGGTGTCCCTTTTTGCAGGGCCCGGGTTGAAACAAATTTGTATATTCTTTGAGGTAAGTGCATTTTAATATATAAGCTTTTATCTAATTTTAAATACTTGTCGTTATTCCTGCAATTGAAAAATTTTTAAAAAAAAAAAAAAAATTACATTGGGTTTGTATTTTTATTTTTGCACAAGAAATGTTTTAAAAACCCGAAAAATTATATCAGCCGGCGAACAGTAGTTGGCAAGTTGTTTCCTCCGAAATTTAAGAAAACATACCCAAAATAAAACATATGTATTTAAAAAAACATTATCGTATACGGGTTTTTAAAAAATTTTACGTATTCGAGATAAAAAAAAAAATAATTGGGATATCCAATCTTAATGTTTTTCTAAACGTCCGTTTGATGCTTTTTTTTTTATATTTATTAAATTTTTTTAATAATGTTGAAACACTACACGTTTATTTTTACATACCAACTTTGAAAAGGTAAGAAGCTATTTAAAATTTTTTTTTGGGAACTTTGCGGGAGTAAAAAACTTTAAAGGGTAACAGGGGTTTATATTTGCACGTGCCTTTGGGAAAGGCACCAACGCACAGGGTTTTGTTCACTTAAAAATATGATTATGATATTTCTTTTTGGGTTTTCAAATTGTAAATATTTTTTTTTACTTAATTAGCAAAAAGTTTATAAAGTCTTTTCTTTCACCCAAAGAAATATTTTAAATATTTTTCAAAAAAAGAAATTTTTTCTTCTTACCTTTGGGTTTTTCCTTTAATTAAACTATCATACATTTGGGCCCGAATGGGTTTTTCTTTTTGACATTCCCGTACCCCAAAGAGGCACATTTTTAAATTTTAAAAAGCTATTGCCACTGGATGCTTTTCTAGGCGTTTTAACGAAAATGTCACCCAAAATAGCATTATTATTCGAATGGTTTTTCGTTTTTGAAATCGGTCCCCAGGGTTTATATTTTTATATTAAATTTAATTTAAAACTTTAAATTTTCTCAATGGCAAATTATTTTGTCAACGTAAACCCCTAAAAAAATCTTTCCTTTTTTAAAAAATTTTGATTTACACGGGGAGCAATCAGTTTTTCTCAACTTTTTTGATTTATAGGGGGAATATGAATAACCCCGTCCGTTCGTTTAAAACAAATTTTAAGGTACTTTTAAAAAGAACGATGAGCAAAAAAACTTTAAAAAAAAAATTGCAAGAAAATTTGTTTTTTTAAATTTCCCAAAAAATACATTTTTAAATATTTAAGGGAGATCTGGGATTTTTTATCATCTCTTTTAAAGTGCAAATTTTAAAGGGGTTTTTAAAAAAAAACTAAAATACATTTAGTTTTTTGTACTGACGCGTTAATTCACTATATTTTCAATAATTCATTTAAAAAAAAATAAAGTTATTTTTTTTTTTGTTTTTTTCTTTTTTATTGGGTAAATTTAAAAAATGAAGAAAAAATAAATAATTTCCAAAAAAAAACATATAACAGGGGCCTTTTCCCTCATGTTAAACTCTTTCCCATCGCGCGTTTTTGTACTGGGGCTTTTTTTGCTATAATTCATTAAAAATCAAAAATTTATATATCTTTTTTTTGTATGTTTTTTTCTTTTTGATTTGATAAATGAAAATGAAGAAAGAAAAAAACAATTTCCCAAAAAAAACCCTATAGCAGGCCCTTTCCCACATTTAAACCCTTTTTCCCAAACACGCGGTTTTTTGTCAAGAAACCCTATTTTTTCCCTAATTCATTTACAAAAAACGAAAATTGGGTAATTTTTTTTTCTTAAATAATTTTTTTTATTTGTTAAATGAAAGGGGGAAAAAATAATAAAATTAGTTTTCCAAAAATAAACATTTTAGGGAGGCCCTTTTTCCCATCATTTAAGCCCTTTCCCGGGTCAACGCGGGTTTTTTTCATGACCCCTATTTATCTATTTTTTCATTTAAAATTCAGTATTAATACTCGTATTTTTTATTTAAAAAAAAAACAAATTGATAAATTTTTTTCTTTAAATTTTTTTTCTTTTTTTGTCATAATGAAAAATGAAGGGAAAAAGTTTTAAAACAATTTTCCCAAAAATAAAAAATTGGCAGGCCCTTTCCCCATCATGTTAGGCCCTTTTCCGACAAAAATTTACGGGAAAAGGGCCCTTTTCCCGGATCTAGTCAGCCCCTTCAAGAGAGGGACGGTTATTTCCCGGGAAACCCGGAAATTTTACGGTAATGAGGGTTATAATTTCTTATAAAGAAAATGGTTTTTCGCGGGGCCCAAAATTTTTTAAAACCCGGAAAAGAAGTTGCGAAAATTTTCATTTTTGCAGGGAAAAAGCGTTTTCCATAATTCCAATACTGGACAGGGATAAAGACTTTCAGGCATTTGGGCCCAAATTTTTTCCAAAGGGGGGCCCATCCCCCGCCCCACCCCCCCGGAAAAAATTTTTAAAATTTAAACACTTTATTTTTTTCATTCTGGGGGCGTTTTATGGACTAAAATGTTAAATTTTGGGGGGGGAAAAAGATAAAATAACTTTTTTGAAGGGGAAAATTCTTAGTTTCTTTTTGATAAAAAATAGGAAATTTTATCGGGTGGGAAAAAAAGTTTTTAAACAAGATTTTAATTTAAAATGCAAATCCTAATGTTCCTTTTTCGAAAAAAAATTTTTTTTCCCTTGTTTTTTTCCCTTTTTTTAAAAATTTTTTTCCCGATGGGGGGCCGGGCCCCCGTCCCCCCCCCCCCCCCCCCCCCCCCTATGGGGGGGGGCCCCCCCCCCTGGTGACCAAATGTTTTGGTTTTTATTTTCAGTTTTGTACTTGTATTTGGGTTTTAAATTTTAAAAGAGCACAAAATTTTCTGAACAGTGTACAAACTCATTTGTTTTTTTCAAGAAAAGGGGGGAAAAAAAATTTAAAAAAAAAGCAGAACTTTTTTTTTAAAAAAAAAATAAAAAAAGAGGGCAAAAATTTTAACCCTCTTTGGGGCGGTTCAAAAAACCCCCTGTTTAAAAATACAAAAAAGCCCGAAACGCGTGAAAATGTTCCCAATGTAAATCGGGTGAAGTAAGGCTTTGTATGCGTCGGGTTTATTAAACTGGGCGAGTCTAAATTACTTTTTCTTTAGGAAAAAAAAAAAAGGTTTTTTTTGGTCGGCTAAAAAGATGAAATCTTTGACAGTCCCTTTCTATCCCGCGATTCCCCAAGTCTTTAAAAGGGCCCAAAAAAACCCCAGTGAAGGGATTAGTTTCCATTAGATTTCTCAAACTTCAAACAGTTCACTGCATGAATGAAGTTAAGTTGTGTGAATTCCCTTTGCTATGACCAATATACGATGTAATCTGTCATATTTATGACTTGTAATTGTGCAATACTCGAATGTAACTCATTAAGCATAAATGTGCATTTTATGAATTGCGCAGGCTTACAAAGCTTGGGTAACATCCAGCGAAAGACAAAAAATAGTTCCACAGGGCTCCAGATAAGATGCGTATTAGCGTAAATTACAGGCCCGTGTGCAGGATTTGATTGCTGGGGGGGGGCCCTACCTGGGGTGGGTTCGGGAGGGGGTACCCCCTCCCCGATTGTGAATTTTTTAAATATGGCACATGAATAGATGCATTTTCCTGCTACCTGAAACATCTTTAAGGATGCATGAATGTATTATATATTTAAGGAAAAGTCTACTTTTTAATCATTTCATCAAGCCTTTTCAATGTATGTATGATTGTACAGTCACAGTGTATGGACTTATTTTTCTGTATGATACCCAGTTGAAAAAAAATGTTGAAGTTTTAAGATGATTATTAAGTAGACTAGCTCCTAGACTATGATGATTTTTTTTCACATTTTTATGATTTCATGTAGTGAACTGAGCCAGTCTATATACTATGTCCAATATTACAATTTTAACATCAGTCCTCTTAGAAAATCTCTAGAATAGACTGGCCTTTGTCTCTATGAACATAAAAAAAAAATCATAGAAATATCGTAATTATCAGTCTAGTGGCTAGTCTAATTATTAAGGGTATCCTATTTGCAACATGGCCAAATGTTTTTAGATTTCCAACAAAACAAACGAAGTATTATGACAATTACTATTTACATCACAGATTTCAAATAACAATGAACTCCTGTACCAAAGATCTATAAAAATAAATAGATGTGTATTTTATACTTCTTTGACTGTACAAACTATAACATCACAGCACATATTAGATATTTTTATGTATAAAACCCTGCATAAGTAACGAGTTTTAGATACGTTTTGTAAGATTTACTGAGGAACTATTTTTAAAACTATGAGAGTTTTTAAGTAATGTTATTGGACCCAAAAGAGTAAAATTGATACAGTAGTTTCAAATTCATAATTGTTGTAAAATAAAAAGATAGGATAAATATGTATCAATTTAATAAATTTGGGAAATGTGCCTTAATGTAAAAACAAAATACAACCATCATAATGTTTCAATTTTCAAATTCATTTTATGATTTACTTAACAAAACCAACAATGTAATGATCATTTTATAACACTTCCAAAGAGTAAAATACATAATAGTTTCTCCACTACCCAATCAAGTACCGATCAAGCGATCAATGAAGCATGCACAGATAAACTTTTAAACTGGACACGGTTTTATGGCTCTTTAGCCTGTGTATTGCTGTCAAATCAAGCCAGTTGCGCTGGTGTATAAATTTGTTAATTGAGGGGCCCATAGTAATAAAAATCGTAACTAGCCAGCCAGCTGGGGGGGCCCGGGCCCCCTGGCCCCCCACCTGGACACGTGCCTGAATTACGTATAGAAATAATGCAAATACGCATGTCTAATAATTTCTAAGCGTATAAAAACGTATATAAAATACAGAAATGCACAGAATGCTTTTTTAAAAACAAAATTTGAATCGTCTGAATGCGTTAGGTAACATAGCCGATCCCGATCAGCCTTAATTCTCCCACATTGAACGTATACACGCATCGTATGATTTCTATAAACTTTGCGTGGGTTTCTACACACACACATGAATTTTGCAGTCAGTAAACGGATAAATTATCGGAAGAAGAAGCTCTTACTGGTTTGTTTAGTTACTACAGATATTAAAAATGATTTTAATTCTTATTTTTCGAGAAATAAACAAATCGGCGAAACATTAAATTGTATTTTCTTGTAGTTTTTGAAATCGAAAGTAGATCGTCTATGTTTGGCTGCTTTCACGAAACGAAAGAACTTTTTTATGAAAAGATTTAAATAAGAGGTAATTTAACCGTAAACCTCAATGTCAGATACTGCCAATTACTGCTAAATGTCTTCGTATCATCACAATTTGTAAAATAGTTGAAAATGGAGAAAAGTGTAATCGTATCCGGAAATAATATTTTGGGTAAATATCGAGCTGTGTTATGAAATTTTAACATTCATGTAACATACATGATAGATATTATTGTAACAGAAATGATTCTACAATTTATTTTTATTACACCTACATATAATCTATGCCAGACTGGTATTCTAGTCCTGAGGCATGATCTGAAAGTAAAAAGATGAAGTGACAGTCATACTTTGGATATTGTAATACTAGAAAGAATCTAGATCGTAACCTTTCTTGAATTTTGACTGGTTTGGATAATTTGCTTACGATTCAGGTTCGCAAAAAAATGAAACCGTCACCCATTCTGCTTTTCATGATGACACATGGCTTGATTTTTGCAGTCAGTAAGCGGATAAATTATCCCGAGAAAGAGCTCTTACTGATTTGTTTAATTACTACTGATTTTAAAAATGATATTATTTCTTATTTTTCGAGAAATAAACAAATCGGCGAAACATTAAATTGTATTTTCTTGTAGTTTTTAAAATCGAAAGTAGATCGTCTATGTTAGAGTGCTTTGACGAAACGAAACATTTTTTTTTATGAAATGATTTAAATAATTTCACCGTAAACTTCAATGTCAGATATTGCCAATTGCTGCTAAACTGTCTTCATATCATCACAATTTGTAAAACATATTGTTGAAACTGAAGATTTTGGCGATATAAAAGAAAGTGTAATCATATCCGTATATAATATTTTGGGTAAATATCGAGCTGTGTTATGAAATTTAAACATTAAAGTAACAGACATGATAGATATTATTGTAACAGAAATGATTCTAGAATTTATTTTTATAATACATACATAGAATCAATATCAGACTTATATTCTAGTGCTGAGGCATGACCTGAAAGTAAAAATATGAAGTGACAGTCATTCATACTTTGAATATTGTAATACTAAAAAGAATCTAGAGGTAATATTTAGAAATTGAAACATAAAATTTTCAGTTAGAAATCGCACCAAAGGCTGTATCAAGGGTCTACATTTTCAAAATTTCCTTGTGGTGATATCCCAAACCCTAATTGCAGGAGGGGGTATCCTCCCACACCCCCCCCCCCCCCCCCCCCCCATATTGCCACTTTACAGTTTGATACATTTGCCCTTTTACCACCTGCCACAATGCCCATTTCAAAATCTGACTGCAGTTCAAAGCGGGAAGGAACGCCCCTCCCCAAACCCACCCTGCTACCGACCACGTAAAAATGGCTCAAACATTTTTTCAGCCTAGTCTGGGCCTGTCTGTCTACATGAATCAAAACAGATAATTGAAAGTACATAGACTTGGGGACTACTGACATGGTTTTGAAGGGGTTAACAGGTCTGAAATAGAATAAATGATGGTTTTAACTAAAAAAGAACTGCATTTATTAATATTGGTTATCTTTTCCGAAATTGGTAGCTAGTCCGAGTAACTTCTCTTAGTTTCGAATGCGCAATTTTCCTGTCAGTGTAAACATTCATGACACTATATATTGACACTCAGCAACATTTACATGTCTTTAAACGCAAAAGTAATTATACTTTAAATTCACATCCCTTATAATATGATTGAACAATACCTAGCGTGTGACACGGTTATTGCCAGGCCCCTTATCTGTAAAATATTTGAACAGTTCTTTCGTCCATCCGTTACAAATTGTATGTGGCAATCCGCGCTATAAAATTTCAATATATAAATTTTCATATTCAAATTTTATCATGTGCGAATATATACCAGCCGATAATTGCCTGTTTTGGTAATGCCGGAGGCAAATGTTTACTGGAAAAATATTTATAGTCATGGGCAGTATCTTAGTGTCACCTGTCAAATTGTAGTTTGTACTTTCAACATTTTTATTTTTGCGAACCACTCTTCAATTTTAGAGAAATATATTGGGTTTAAATACTTGTATAATGTCAATCAAAGTTTTACTAGGCATCAATTGAATGTCCATTTCATCTATTGTAACAAAATCTCTGTTCAGTTGAGGGAAAAAACTAAAACCAAACTGAAACTGGTAGACTATACTACCAGTACATCAATCATTGGCCGACTCTCAGGCCCTTCAGGCCTTTGATTTAAATGTTGCTCTTAAACAGGGGTAGCGGTTGAACTACTAAAAGTACAACAACAGTTAATTCACAACAAATCGTACGGTATGTTTTATAATCAGTAGAAGCTAGTCGCATTTACGCTTATGAGACCTGTTTCACCCACAAGTAAAGAATTCACATGTCCTTCATGAAATATATTCCCCAGCGCACATATACTTGTCCTATTCAAAATGATCGGCCGCGATCAACAATGGTTTTACGTAGATATCTTAATATCATTTCAATTTCTAAGCATCTAAGCTTGGGATTGGAGGGGAAAAGTATAAAAATTAGGAAGTGGCTAGGGGTCCGGTAACCACAGGTGGAAGTAACGTAAAGGTCTGGGATACAGTAAAAATTTTATACACTTAAAAATTTATTACAATGATAATGTTTCTGAAAAAAAAAGCCATTTTCATTTTATTTTGCCCCTGTGACAATGAGCCATTAGCGAGGTGAAAATGAGCATTTTGACATAGATCTATGCATCATCATGTTTGGAAACCCCGGAAATCGCATAAAAGGCCATCAGTTTCTTATTTATTGTTTAATTAAGTCTAAATATTTTAATATTATATCAGTTTTGAAGCAGGAGAAAATCTTCAGTCATTTTACCAGGTAAATCAGGGGTTGTGAGTTCGATTCCCCTCTTCTCCAAAATAAAAATTAATAACATTTTGATAAAAGTGGTGCTTCATAGGTTAGAGACCATCAATTGTTTTTCCATAGACTTCCATTATAACACGTCAACATTAAATCGCCCCTATTGGATGTACGCACGTATTAAGTGTACTATATACTGACTAAAGGTTAGGGTTAGGTTTAACACAGGTTTAATCGTGTACATTCAATGCGTGCGTACACTCAATGCAAGAGATTTAATGCCTATACATTATGACGTGTTCCATAAATCGAAACATGTATATCTAATCACATGTTTCCCAAGAACTATTTTAGTTCCACCAAAATATCGGACGAAAAACATATGAATAATGATACTTCATTTAAGTAATTTTCGCGTGAATGAGACGACCCCCTGTTTACATCGTTTGCATTGCGGGAGAAATTCGTTTGATAACACTTTTTTTTTCAATACACATAAAATGTAGCAAATTTTGTCAAAATGTATAATAAAATACTGTAAATACAGTAAAAAAAAAAGAAAAAAAATCTCCTCTTGACTGAACTATCAGAACGGACAAACATTACCTTATTCCCAAGTATACACTATCTTATTCCCAGTAAGTCCACTTTACACCTGTCGCGCTAAAAAACCAGGGACGATTCTGGAATTTGAGCGTCTTCTGTATCTTGCACTATCCTCCCATTAAAAGTATACGAGGAGTCGCCCATATATGTGTTAACATTGGCAAATATAAGTGAATATATATATATATTCATTGTCCTGCAGTGATTTTTAAAAAAAATGCATGAAAATGCTCTGCTGGTAAAAATGCATATTCATCGAAATGTATAATTTCTTTTTAGACAGTAATCATAGACTAGAATTTATGTTATGAAAGAGGGCAGTTTTCAAACACAGCAAACACATTACACCAATAGGAGACAACTTTACAAGGCAAATATACATAATTGAGCCGCGCCATGAGAAAACCAACATAGTGCGTTTGCAACCAGCATGGATCGTAATTCCCAGTTCAATTTCAACAGAAGTCCGGCCCCGAATAAACTCGAATTATATTGTTTTACTCCGAAGGTTGTGATGGCTTATTTCTGCCAACCACATACACACTTATCTATTTCGAAGTTTTCCTACAGATGTCACTTATTCAGTTATCATTTAGCAAGTAGAAAAGTTTCGAGCTACCAACTTAAGTATCTTAACAGGACAAAACTACCTTTTAGTGTCCACTACTGCTATCCATATATTCATTTACGTTATCTAGATATCTTGATTTTTTTTTCAGTTAGTCAGATATGTTATGATAACAAGAATTTTAACATTTATTCAAAATAGACATTATCAATTTTGTTCTCCTCCAACTCATAGATGCGAGTTCGCCCCTATCGTCTTCAATATAAACTATTTTAAGCTAGCTGGCTGTCACAATATCCACTTATTTATGTGAATAAGTGGTGGCTATGGTGACTGATTTCTGCCATTTCGCCCCGCCAACACGAAAACACGACAACACGAAAAAACGACAAATTTAACACGCCGACCGACATCCTAATCAATATATCACAGAGAAGCCCGCCCGCTTAGCTCAGTAGGGAGAGCGCAGATGTATGGATTGCGGGGTCTTGAGTTTGATCCTCGGCCGAGGCGTATGTTCTTGACGGCGATTTAATAAAAGACGTTGTGTCTGAAACATTCGTCCTCCACCTCTGATTCATGTGGGAAAGTTGGCAGTTTCTTGCGGAGAACAGGTTTGTACTGGTACCGAATCCAGGAACACTGGTCATGTTAACTGCCAACCGTTTCATAACTGAAATACTGTCAAAAATGGCGTTTTAACCCAAAACAAACAAAATGAATTTCAGAGAAATGGTAAATCAGTGTAAGGTTTAGCCACTGAGGCACTTACAATCGGTTTATTTCATCATTATTCTTAAGGATGGAATTTTCCTTTGCAGTCAACCCTAAAGAACAGTCTTGAGAAATGATAAAGGGTCTTTGTTAACCGATGGACTTTTAGAACAGGTAAATGTAAACTGATTTACAGGAAGAGAAAATTAATTAAGACCTTTCAAAGCATGTTATATACTAGAAGCTGTGGCGGATGTTATTATGAAGCGGTTTTTATTATGAGGCGGCAGTCTTTAGTACAGGTTTAAATGTAGAAATATTTATAACAAGATGGTCACATTAACACTAATATCAGCGTGAACTCACGTGTCCAGTCCAGAAACGGTTACAAAATTTCGATTACTGGACTAGTATCAGTTTAAGTTCAGATAATGTAAATATACACGAGATAAAATAATTCAACATTTGATTTTGATACATCCTTGATGAAATACCAAATTTGGTATCTAAAATATAGTAAAATTGGTATTTACAGCGAAATATATCTTCAGAGATAGATCTTATTACATAAGTAGTTGCTATATTCATCGACTCCTGGTTTACTAGCATTTGAGTAATTTTTAGAAGAAAACAATGTTTGGGAGTACTACAGTATCAAATATTGTACCCAGCTCTTGGAATCTTACAGAGTCAGTGATATTAACAAGTTTGTCAGTGTTAACTGGGACATTCCTTCTTTATAAGGTACTAGGGCTGATCAGTCAGGTTAGAAAACTGAATGTGTACTTTAAAAATGTTCCGGGACCAACAGGACGACATTGGTTCTATGGCCATCTTCATCTGGTAAGTACTTTGAAGCCAGTCAATACTTTATTATATCATTTCCATTGTGACAATGCATTCATGGATTTGAGAATATTAATTTGTTGTACATGTATAAAGAAATACGGATATAATTACTTGGCAGCATTCTATGAACCGCTTTATTAATGCCAGACTAAAAGAATACGTATTTGTTGTTACAGAGATATACAAAAAAAGACAAAATTCCTAGATAAACAACAGAAAAAACACGTCGATTGCATGGTTAGCTTGGATGAAAATCTCTAGTGAAAAACAGTTGTTTTTTTTTTTTGTAGTTCCCCAAATTACCGTCAGAGAGAATAAAGTTTATACTTGGACTGGGATCAAAGTTTCGCCGATATTTTTGCTTGTGGGTCGGCCCAGCCAGAGTGACTGTCATCGTTAATCATCCAACCACAGTAAAGGCGGTTATGAAAACATCTGGTATTATTTTATTCTTCATTCATGTTTCCGCTGTTGTATAAAAGGATTCTAAAACTAGGCTATTTCTTACCATATGTGTGTTCGGGTTTAACGTCTTTTTCAACAATTGTTTAGTCATATAAACGACGTTATCTACTTGTAGCAGTGAGCACAATGCCCAACTATATAGTGCTGCCTCACTGGAATATCACGCCGTAGACACGTGACATGATACCCCACCCAGTCACATTGTACTGACACCGGGCTGACCAATCCTAGTACTATCCTCTTAATGCTGAGCGCCAAGCGAGGAAGCTACGTCGTTGGTATGACGCGGGCAGGGATTGAACCCACGACCTCCCGCACTCGAAGCGAGCGCTCTACCACTAGGCTACCGTTGCAGTCACTTATCATATGAAAAAGGCAAAACTTTGGAGACCAGTTTCGGAATCCAACCTTACCATTGGTCAGATTTTAAAAGCTCAGAAGCAACTTAGTTGATACTGGATATTTGAGAGTGATCACAAAACTCTTTTAGAGGAACGTTTCTTTTAAAAAAAATTTTCGAATTTATAGATGCCAAGGTTTTGACAAAGTATTTACTTTCATTTATTACAATTGAATTTTGCCATAATTTTTATGCAAGACAAGTAAGGGTATAGCATCTGACTTCTTGTCCGGAGATCGCGGGTTCGAATCCCGATGGGGGCGCAATTAGACTGGGAGCTCCTCGACCTCTTTCTTAGGTGCGGGTACTGACGACAAGTCCGGGAACATCGAGCGTAGTTAACGTGTGTTGTAAGACCTTTCTGTAAAGGTCGGGTTGAACAGATCAGCTTAAACAAAACAAAGAAAAGTCATATCGTGCGAAATTTATATTTGACTGTTAAAAGAGCGACAGTGTAAAATAAAACTTATATTTTGATTTAGAACCCAAACCAACAAGTTTCGGCGGTATGTACCGATTTGGATTGCCTTGGCTCGGGAGAGGATTGCTGATTGCGGACGGAGCAAGATGGGCTCGATCCCGGCGGCTGTTGACGCCGGCATTCCATTTCGATATTCTAAAACCATATGTAGATATTTACAACGAAGCCGCCGAGAAACTTATGGTAAAGTAATTGTTCAAAATAAACTTCTAGAATAACCAGATTAATTTTCTGTTCCATAACTTTTGTTTATTGTTCAGAATATTACGTACTAATTTTGGTGGAAAGGTGTAATTTTTCATTAAAGTTTAATACAAATTAATTGCCGGCGCTGTCCTAAAAACAGGAACTTCGTTCCACCCGTATGTTTATATACCGTATATTTATATATACTTATAATATACAGATAGACTTTGTAGGTACAAAAGTTGGTTCACACAGCACTTCCAAATATTAAATGTAATAAAATCAGCTTGAATTTTGGGATTGTAGTTGTGCATCTGTAATTTTCTGAACCAACTTTGCAAAATTGTTCTATATCCGATATTGTGTTTAAATTAGAGATTTTTCGAGACAGTTATAACGCCCGTTTAAAGTTCCATAATCGAAAAGTCAGACACATATGTATGTATACCATCTGTGTTACCGCTTTTCTCTGAGGATAGACAATGGAATTTGAACAGAATTTGATTTCCTTGTTTGATGAAGATGATACAAACATGCATAATTACCTTAAAAATTAACCCATGTCTTCATGTTCTGTGTTAAAACTATATGATAGAATTGCAAAATGACATGCGGAATGTAAAAATACTTTATCTACATTGTTGTATTATCATTTTCAAGGACAATTTGGATAAGTACGCGGAAGGAAATGAAGACTTTGAGGTGTTTACAAACATCAGTCGCTGCACGCTCGATGTGATACTACGCTGCGCATTTTCCTACGAAACAGATTGCCAGAAGCCAGGGTAAGAGTACCCTTGTAAATAAGCCATAAGCCACTCTGAGTAGGTGAATTAAAATGTCAGCATCCTTTTAATTAAACTTAATTTTATGTCAGAAGCCAGAGTAAGTAAATTCAAACGCCTGTAATCAACTTAATTTTATGCCAGAAGCCAGAGTATGTAAATTCAAATGTCTGTATCTTTGTAAATAACCTTAACTTTATGTCATAAGCCAGAGTAGGTGAATTAAATGTCGGTATCCTTGTAAATAAACTTAATTAAATTTAATTTTATGTCAGAAGCCAGATTAAGTAAATTCAGATGTCTGCGTCCTTGTAAATAAACTTAACTTTATGTCAGTAGCCAGAGTACAAAAATTCAAATGTCTGTATCTTTGTAAATAAAGTAAATTCAAATGTCTGCGTCCTTGTAAATAAACTTAACTTTATTTCAGTAGCCAGAGTACATAAATTCAAATGTCGTACAATGATATCTATGTCAAAAGCCAGGGCAGATAATGTCGAATGTCAGTACCAGCTGGTCAGTACCCTTGTAAATAGCGACTATTATGCACGAAGACAAATGTTATTGCCCTTGTAAATGCAGTGATTTTTATGTCAGAAGCCAGGGTATACATGTAATAACAGAGGCCAGGAGAGGTAATATCAAATGTCAGAACCCAAATTATGCTAGAAAATTCGGGGTATGCAGAACCGTAAGATTTTACATCAGAAGTCAGGGTATATGTTTATATATCAAATGTGAGTACCCAAGTAAATGGAGATAAAAAGTACATCAGAAACAAGGGTAGGTAACATCAGCATTATGTTGATGCTGATAACGTTTTTCTTTTATTACAGGTCTGCACATCCATATCTTACTGCTGTAAATGAACTGTCAGAGATATGGTGGAAGAGGGAAAAGTTAGTACAATATAATTTACAAGACTGGCTTGCTCGTTTTATCGAGTCTGGCTTAGTAAAAAGGAAAACAACGTTAGATTGATAAATTTAAAAAATAACATTTCAAATAGGTCATTTGAGAAGAAATTTGTTTTAGAACGTTAGGAAAAAGAGACGCGAAAAGAGTGAGCGAAAGAGATGCATTTTACGGCGATTTAATAACATATATCACGGAAGAGCAATGTATTCGTTGGTAAAATTCAGTCTTGTCCGTCTTATACGATGA
The DNA here is from genome assembly GCF_021730395.1 of Mercenaria mercenaria. NCBI lineage: Eukaryota > Metazoa > Mollusca > Bivalvia > Venerida > Veneridae > Mercenaria > Mercenaria mercenaria. Next base: position 41,480 of record NW_026461059.1, on the reverse strand, counting down.
TAAAAGACAAATTTATAAAAATCACATGAACCGCAATAAATATTTTATTCGCATGTTCTTCCAGTTGAAAGTTTTGTTATATTTTGGAACGCTTCTTTGCGTATAAACAGAGCTTATCAATATCTGTTTTATCTCTTTAAAACCATTTATTTCAGGCGTCTCATGTTGTACCCGGATTTCATTTTTTATTTAACACCTACGGGTCGCCGCTTCAAGAAGTACTGCGATTACGTCCATGGAGTAGCAGAAGAGGTGATCAAAGAACGGAAAAAAGCATTGGTTAGTCACGTGATACATTTTTTTCAGAAATTGAGAAGTAAGATAGCATGATGATGCATGTATTGCATCTTACAACAACAACATATGCATATAAATAAAATGAGCCGCACCATGAGAATACCAACATAGTGCATTTGCGACCAGCATGGATCCAGACCAGCCTGCTCATCCGCGCAGTCTGGTCAGGATCCATGCTGTTCGCTAACGGTTTCTCTAATTGCAGTAGGCTTTGAAAGCGAACAGCATGGATCCTGACCAGACCGTGCGCGGATCCATGCTGGTCGCAAATGCACTATGTTGCTTTTCTCATGGTGCGGCTCAAATGGTGTTTGTACAGAAACTTTATTATTAAGGTAGTGGGTACAAAATGACAATCGGCATTTTCCGTTCAATTACGTTTTCTCCGTATGTGATTTCGGCATTCCTCGGTTGTTATAGTTTCTGTTAAGGCCGAAGAGTGCCGAAAAAGCATACGAGATTACGTAATCACACGAAAATTTCTGAGTGTCATTACAGGTCAAGTATCTTAAGATACTACTGTTTATCTTGAAAAAAGCTTATATATGACCGTAATTCTCAAAGCGAGTAAAACTAAACAGTCATACGTGTCAACTTCTGAAAAATGCCATATTATACATATGTTCGTAATTTACTCCATAATTCATTACAGGAAAGATCTACAAAACCTGCAGAAGGCAAATATTTAGATTTCCTTGACATACTCCTCACAGCGAAGGACGAGGAGGGAAATGGAATGTCTTTGTTGGATATCAGGAATGAAGTGGACACTTTTATGTTTGAAGGTAAACTTATTTTTCTGGATTTCGTGTGCTTGAAATCCTTCTTGGTAACACAGTTTGGTCCCGAATACATGAAGAGATGAATATGAGGCATTCATTTGTTAAAGAAAAATGAAGTCCGACGGACTGCGTTAATTGATTGATAATGTAATATGTATGACATTAAAGATAGAAAAAAGAGCGAAAAAAATCACTGTTAAGCTTAATAGACTGGCTCTTCTAAGACAATAATAAGTCTATTCTTTCAGTATCTTCAGTAATATTCATGGTAAATAAAGCTTACAGGACCATGCCTCTATCATGCGTTCTTAATATACATGATATATAAGAAAAACAGCAAACAGTCTCTCAAATATCCGAAAAAAAGTCACACGATAACAATTTGGTTCTATAAACTGATGACAGGAAGCGCAGCTATTTTACACTACTATTTCCGAATCGAGAATATAGTTTTCTACAATGTGACTGTCTAGAACTGACTCGTATTTCTTTACTTTTTATTTATCAATTTAAAATGGTGGAATTCCGAAAAAAATGTCACAAATGATCAGGCGTGCCCTTATAAACGCTGACTTCCATTTTCCCCCTTTGTTCGACATCTGTTATAGCGGACAGCTATTACAATGTTTGATTCGGTCTTTTTTTATGCAGGTCATGACACTACTGCGAGTTCTATCTCCTGGACTCTGTATGCTCTTGCGAAACATCCGGAATACCAGAAGAAAGCACAAAAGGAAATTGATGAGATTTTTAGCTCTAAAGATACTGAAGAAATAGAATGGTAAGTGGCCCTTCACCCTTGGTTCATGCGGGGAAGTTGTCAGTTACTTGCAGAGAACGATGTTTGCAGTACTGGTGCTAAATAGTAGGTTAGCTTATCACCGTTTTTAAATGAAATAGTTGAAAAACGACATAAACGCCGCCTGCATCTCCACCCCAACCCGTAAAAAAATATCAATAAAAATGTTACAGTCTGAGAATATTGTCTGCATCCGGACGCGGGTTTCTGTTTACAAACTGATCCCAGTCTAATGGCATAAATGACGGAGGATCTGCTCAATACTCGAAATAAAAGTTGCAACATACTATAAGATTCTTTCACTGTTGGTAGGTGCAGATGGGAATATCCGGCTCGAGGGTAACGGTTTTTGGCGGTAACGAGGCTCAGCCGAGTTACCGCTCAAACAGTTAAACAGATGTGCGTCATTTACAGCACGAGCATCATCTTACACCCCCCCCCCCCACCCCAACCCCCCGGGTGAAAGATAGAGTGTTTCAGACCAATGAAGTCTCCAGAAATCCCAGTCTGGTATGCAAGAAATGTATTTTCTCTCTTTACAGTAGATATATTGTATGTGTTTAGGACACAGATAAAGGCTTCATTAATACATTTATTTCAGGAAGGATCTTAACAAGCTAGAATACCTGACGATGTGCTTGAAAGAAAGCCTGCGAAACTATAGCCCAGTTCCATTTATACAACGGGAGTTTACGCACGATTTTGAAGTAGAGGGCCGCAAATTTCCGGCGGGAACTCCGGTGACTGTGCACATATACGGTGTACATCATAACCGAGATGTGTGGGAGGATCCGATGAGTTATAAACCCGAGAGATTCTCGAAAGAAAATGTTGCAAAAATGGACTCCTACCAGTTTGTGCCTTTTTCAGCCGGACCAAGGTATGTTGCTTAGATAAGAGTTTTGATTAAGCTGGTTTACGAATCCTAGTATAGAAAGCTATAGCTTATTTGATAAACACTTACATTGATTCTATCTAATAAAGCTCGACGGTCACTCGCGGTTCCGCTTAGTACTGCATTGGTAACATACGGAGTTGATGTTGCGAACCTGCTACTGCTGAGTTTGACGGATGACACCTTTACCACCACTACCTCGAAATAATGCATTAGATTATTTTACATCTGCATAAAAACTTAAGTATACCCAGAGGAATTCAGACAGTGCGCGCTGAAATAATAATCCGTCTATATAGATCTATCGAACCTTCCTAAAGTTGCGAAATATTTCCGCTGCAGAACTCGTGCATATTTCCCGATGCAAATCTAATAATCTTTTTATTATATACGCATCTACACGTATAAGTACATGTATTATATAAATGATGTAAATTGTTCTTTAACATGAGTAAAATTGAAAATGTCGTCGTTAAAGGCATTTTACACGCGACGACACACGTGAAAAATGACGTCACGCACCCCGATATGAAGTTTGGACGTCAGTATGGAAAAATGTCGACGTTTCAGGTTCCGTTGTAATTTACCTAACGGAGTTTATAAATGAGTATGTAATAAATCGAACTTATTGCGACGTAACTTTGATTTTATCATTGGGTTTTTTTGTTGTTTATTTTTCAGAAATTGTATCGGTCAACATTTTGCCCTGAATGAAGAAAAGGTGATCCTGGCACGACTACTTCGACGGTAAAATCGTTTTTCCCCCATATTGATAGTGAGTTAAAGCAGAAGTAGTAATGACAATTTGTTTATTCGAGATAACAGAAATATTTGAGACTAAGCATTGTTTGACAATATCCTCAATGATTATTAACCAAATATTTTATAATTATCATAATGTGCGATTTCTTCAAAGAACTATATAATTATTTAGTTACGAGATTAAGAGTATATCTGATGTGAAAAAATGTTTAACCGTTGCATGAGTTTCAAGTGACGAAACAGATAGAAAAGTTTGACCAAAGGTTTCAAAATCAGTATCAAGTGGTGCACGAGTACAATTTATTGAATTGTTTCGGCTTTTATTTAAATAGCGTGGTTAGGGTAGGGGACAGCTTAATATAACGTCGGCACAACTATATAGGTAATATAGCGACCTTAGGGCTTTTGGTGGAGGAACGCACTACTAGTATGCAGCAATTGTTATCTTTCAGGTTTTCGTTCCATCTTGATCCATACCACGTGGTACAGATGAAGATCGCGGCAACTTTACGGACAGAAACTGGAATCAGGATGTACTGTACAAAACGATTTTAGCTGGATTATCGGATGTAAAATACAATGTGCACCAATCATTGCTCTACAGTCGAGCTTGTCTTTTTGGACTATCAGTATTTGATTCAATAATTCATCTATAAAACCTTTTATAGTAAGCGTCTCCTGGGAGATAGTATGAACAGTTCTTTCAGCAGAAATGCTGTTTTCATGGGATCCTTTGTTTGCACCTACATTTTGGTCCATGAATATTTTTTTCCAGAACTTTATATAAAAAATATTCACATAAGTATATTATTCCTATACAAACTAAGACAGTTTGAAATTTTCATATGAAAAATAAAATAAATGATTTTTTTAGGACATTTTATCGCCCAGAATAGCTGAAATTTACAATGCAAGACGATAGATTAAAAACAACTCAAATTATGTTTAAAAGATCCTAAAACAATGATTGGATACCGCTTGTAGAACGATAGTATTGTCTAATGCTTGAAGAGAAGACAAGGAAACCCGTGTAAGGAAAAGACTAAACAAAAGTATAAACTCGTACTGCTGTGTTGTATTTTAATTGCTTTTCGATCTTTTCCTTCAGGTCTATATGATTGATTCTGTATATAGTTCTTTTTGTTTCAATAAAGATTAGATAAAAATCATAAAAAACTTGTTTTAAACATTGAAAAGCCAGTGCAAGATATTGCATAAAATACCACACACTGTTATATCGTCTTCATAGTTATTGTGCCTGGTGTATGTAAAATACAACACAATTCTTTTTTGCGTGTAAGTGTATACTGGATGGCAATCAACAAAACAATGCACGTGCGCCGATGCATATTATGCTCTTTTGATGTTTTAGTTTATAATTTTCATATTCAATCAAAAAGTTACAAGTTCAGTAGGTACTTCCTTTGAAAGTAAATGGCTTTTCAATAAGCGCTTTGCCAACTTGATCACGAGATTTCCGTGAAAGTTTTCGACACCTTACGTCCTTGATTTTCTTGAAACCTCACCAATTCTTTTGAAACTATTTTTGCTTTTGGTGCTGGTCGTCTGCGCTTGCTCAGAGTGGTTCCCAGCACCGACGTAAAGTACATAAAACTGAGCAGCATCTGGGCGGAAACGAACAAACTCGTGTACCAATCCTTTGGTAACGCGTCGGCTGCGCCTGGAAGATAGCACGAAAACAATTTAACTTTTGAAGAAAAAAAAGGTGATTCCGTGAGATAATGTTTCCTTATTTTTTCGTTATAGAAACAACGCTTGCGATTTAGGTGCTAGTATCAATTTTTTACATACCAAAGTAGTTTAATAGTGATATATGCCTATATCGATTTCAAGGTCTGAATAAGCGAAAATAAGTTTCTAAGATTCTCGAGAGGAAAACTTTGTTTTTGTTTGCATGCCAGATGCTCCTTAAGTTCAAAATTTGAAAACAACAAACGAACAGTTTCATAGAAAATTGATCATGAAGAGAAATTTTACCACATAGCGTTGCCGTGGAGACGGAGAAGAATAGAAATCTCGTATACAACGTGACTATCATCACGGGACTTGAGTTCTCTTCGGCGTCAGATACAAATTTCCAAGATCGAGGCTAAAATATAATAAACACATTTATTGTATGCAGTATTTTAATGTAAATATACATTCTTATAGCTTTTGAGAACCTGTAGTTAATTTAAAATAGCTGTTCAGATTAACAATCAAAGTTGAAAAACTGTTTCTTCATATTACTACAAATGTATTTAAAGTTAAAGTATATACACTCCGGAAGCGGCCTACTGTTTATATAAAAATAACGAGTTACTCGGGGACATTGATCTGGCACCAGGACGCTTCCCTAGGATACTGTTTTTTCCACTCTTTCTGCAAACAAATAGCTGTTATTGACCTTATTTAACAGTCAACATTACACACTTTTTTCTGTCAATAAAGATTAAGACTTCAAGACATGCAACAACTCACATCCATTCTGTATGATGCCGTGTAGATGCCGGAGAAGAGAAGAACGGTAGCTATATATGACTGTGCCAGCAGAATTCTAGTTACCTCCCTTTTCTGAATCTGACTCAACAACTGAACTGTAACAAAAGTGTTGTTTTATTTTATTTTATTAAGTGTGCAGCACTTTACTGTGTGATAATGTAGCTGAGTATTTTATGAACTAAATGTTAAACGTCGGATCAAAGTCATTTTTATCATATTAATTAAATTTTAAAGAAAATACCTTGTTCTTTCGTTCATTCTATCTGCCAGTTCTTAAACCATTTAAGGCAGTAAAATAACATTAAAAATCGTCTTTTTAAAATTAGCAATGAACATTTCAATATTTGACCAAAACATTATTCTAACATGACTCGATTTGATTTCCGGTTAAACAAAGAAGGAAATCAAGCTCTGTATATTCTGCGATAAACAACGGTTGACGCGCGGACCGGTAAGAGAGCATTATGACGTCAATTATGACGTCAAATTGCCAAATGACGTCCGATACATTACTCATCGGGCAAATGAAGTCCAGCATAATATTTATTATATTATGTCAATGAGCATGTCAGAATGAAAACAATCAAGCCCTTCTTGATATTTATCGTCTAATTTAGCATGGTTCATCGTTCAGATGCTTCAGTATTTAACCACTCGGGCTAACGCCCTCGTGGTTCAATTCCTACGCATCTTAACTCTGAACCATGCTAAATTAGACGATAAACCACTCGAAGGCTTTGATTATTTGTTAAATCTATTTTACAGGGTATTTGCTAAATAAATAATTCACAGTGTGTAAATGACGTCAGAAAATGTTATCTGCCTCCGTGGTTAGCCATAAATATCGTTATGTTCAATCCTTTTTTTTTTATTAATTTCTGCACAATGTAATACTTGAACATCCTCGTAAAAAACAGTCCCGCCAGTTTATCCAATTGTTATTTTTAACAATTTTGCCTACCTGAGATGAGAATAACGACTATGAGATTTACTGTCTGTAAAAACAACATGGCTATGGAACCCTGAAATTAACAGAAAATGTCAGTCGTACAACTGAAGACAGTTAGATAATTACAATCTTTATAAATTTGAACTATTGCCTTCTCGAAGTACATTTACTTGAAACTGGGCTGGGAGGTGTCGATTAATCAAGTTTTAAGAACATTCTATATTTACTCTAATAATATGACACAAAGAAAACTAGATATATCTCACGTATTTTAATGCTAATTGTTTATCGTCGTCATTTTTCGGCAGGCAGTCCACTAACGCCAACATTATGATACAAACGAGCTGCAAATACAACATGAACAAACATATTTATTATACAAAATGTATAAGAATTTACCCACAGCCTTTGTAGCGGGTTGTAAGTCTAGTTTTATGTATATTTTGGCCATGAGTACACCCAAAAATGTTTTCCAAAGCCGGACGTACTTTTTTTTAATTTCTAAAACTTATTAGCGCTAAATTTCGATAAAATCATTAAATAATATTTTTGGTTGCGGGTTTACCCCGCTACCAAAGTTACAAGTGTATTTCTGACAATCATGCATATAGCATCTTTATTTTATTCCTAATAACATTCAAAGGATGTTCATGTGCTACACAAAATAGTCCCATTCATGAACAATGCGGATGAATTATCAATGATCAAGCAGTTCTAATTCAACATGTATCCATTCACACTGACCATTTAGATTATATAAGATCTATCAATGATAGGGTATTTCAGCCCATCCTGTACGAAAAAAAGGACCTGTTTTACAGCTGTAAAACGTCTGTAAAAGACCTGTATTTTGAAATTACAACTGTAAAAGACCTGTAAGTGGAAAACTGATCAGAAATACAGTTAAAATTTCCAGGTGTAAAATATGAAGGTCTCAATTTACAGCTGTAAACATTTTACTGTTGAAAGTTACAGCTGTAAAATGGTCATGTCTCAAAATTACAGCTGTAACATTTTTGGAGGGAAACATGAGTATTGTCAGCCATCTTTAATGCATTTTGGTTGGATATAATTGAAATTCACACAAACATCACATCTTGTAAAATTTTGGAATTTAAAGCGGTATAGAGTAAGTACAGATGTTTAATTATCTATTATAGTTGTAAAAGGACATGTATAAGTACATACATTAACTATTTACTCTATACTGGAAGCCGATAAGTTTAAAAGAAATAATTACAAGATTGTCATATGTTTTCATGACTGACAAAGAAAGTTTTATAAACGAGATCTGCATATGTTCTACTTTGTATCCTACTCTTGAATTTTGCTGTTGCTATACTGTAATCATACCACATATACTTTACGTACTAGATCATTTATTTTGCCATTTTCATAGTAATTGCTACCTTATCTAGAGAATTGCAATTCATCATAAAACTTTTTGCACCTCTACTTTCGTCCCTTAAAATAATGCTCTCTTTTTCAATACCTATAATATTTCTACAGCTGTAACTTTTGGGCATTTTTACAGCTGTAACTTTTTTTTACAGGTGTAGCTCATTTGCATATTTCGAACTGTTTTACAGTCATTTGACAGCTGTAAATTGAAATCTACAGCTGTAAAATCAATATTGTTATATAAAATCTACAGGTGTAAATTTGGAATAAGCATGACTGTTATTTTGAACAAAAATACAGGTCTTTTACAGCTGTAAAATTTCGTACAGGATGGTTACATCATTTGATTTCCAACTGGCAATTTAGATAAGTTCATGTAAGGTCAGGTAGAGTTCATCTTAGATATGAGGCACATTTGTATTTTGTTTCTCATACATGTATATTTATAGATTGGCATTTAAACAGAAAATAAATCTACCAAAACCCGCTACCACCAGACGTCTCAAGGCTTTGATTAAAAAGTGTCATTGTATCCGAAGGAAATTCAGCCAGTAAAACGATAGGGTCATGTGCTTGACGTGATTTGAATATGCTGGTCTTCTCGATAAATGACTGTTCAGAATTACCTTAAACGGAAAGTATTCATTACTACAGCTATCATGAACGGACCAGTGTCTTCTGTCGATCATATCACATATACATGCTTTCCAATCTTGCTTATTTCTCCTAATTAAATAATTCAGATACCAAAGCAAATGAAACTAAATTGAAATTTGGGGACAGTACCTGTAATATTACTGTGGCAGATATTCCTTTTGCTCCGGTAAACTTACTTATCATTTTGGACATAGCCGTCTTCACGTTTGTACAATGACAACGCTGAAACATTGGTGTTTCTTTCTGCATTTCCTAGAAATAAAATAACATTGTTGAATTTATATACCAAAGCCTCCCAAAGCTGAAAACATCTTCCTGTTTTTTTTCTGGCTTTCCCCATGTTCCCTACAACAACTGCGTATTCTCGATGAAGCTTGCTTGGCTAGTTTCCATTAGAATTAATTAAGAATAGCCAAACAATAATAAATATGTCTATAGAGTGAACAGAGAGAAACGAGTACATAGAAATAGATGTAAATATAGGCAAAACATCACAAAGAAACGTTGCACACGAGAAGATGACGAACATGTCCTGTCAGAAGTTACCGTTCATTACTTTCTTGATAATAAGTGTATGACCGACAATTATATCATCACTTCTGAGGATGTTTCAAAAAGCTCTATAGAACACATTAATCACAAAGAAGTAAGTTTTAACTAACGATGTACTGAAGTTCATCTACATGTCTGGACAACAGATCTGAGGCATCGTTGAGGTACGTAATCAATCTCGCAGCTTCTATCAAAGACATTTCAACTCTCGTTTCTCTAAAAGATAACATTTTACAAGAACAATGCCACGTTATGATGAAGTCTCTATGAAAAGTTCGTTATACTAATTGTATATATACATTGATAGGTAGCTCTGATGAAATAATTTGTCAAAACCAAACCCTTATCATGCTTTCGCTTTTGTGACAAGTGTAGATCATGACCAGCCTGTGCATCCGTGCAGTCTGATCAAGATCTGCACTGTTCGCCATTCAGTAGTATATTTCTTGGTAAGGACCCCTTTTAACAGTTGATACTGCCAAATTGAAAGATTCTAAGACAAGTTCATTGTATAAATTTAGCAGGGTAAGGGCTGAGTGTATTCTGAATTCATATTACGAGGCTCAGAAGGAAATAGATCCTCATAACTCTAGCACCTGATTGGTTGTTCCTGTTTTGAAATTGACCAATGAAATTGCATTATGAGACTGGTTTTCAAACTCAGTACCTGTACAGAAGATCCAAGGAAGTATTACGCTCGATTAAGTATTACCTATTAACACTTGAGTTTACTTACTGAAACGTATGTAACTTTTAATATAATATATTTTGCTGGAACTAAAGTAGCATTTTTACGTTGCACTGTATGCTTACTTTTTCTCCACGTCTGGTTTCGGCATGTGTACTGAACTGCCTAGCAAACAAACATCATCGTCTGCTGCATTAACACTTCCGGGACACGTGTTTTCTTCGAAAATATGGTCTTCCTCGGATGGCATCCTGATGTCTACCATGGGTTCTATCGCTTTGATATAATCTGAACTGTTCTTAAAAAAATTTGTCTGGTAATCAATAATATTTTAGAAAGCTTAAATTTGAACAACAGCTACGAAATTCATTTCCATGATGTTTTATATTTCCCACAAAATAAGTCTAAAAAATCAGTTCGAAAATTCATCACTGGGTAAAATTTATACAGCATACACAGTGTACTGTATTTTTCAGATTTTCAGTGATAGAATATCTTCCGAAAATAGGCGGTCTTAATAGGAGTAGGAAGTAGAAAGTCGATTTAAACTACAATGTATACTATTACAATGTGTAAAATAATCATAAAAACTTCCTGCTGTAAAATGTAATGAAAAGTTAATTCATATCCATTCTTTTGTGATGAAATATATACACAAAGTCATCTAAACATTGTTATCAAACATGTAATCAAAATTTTAGAAAATGTCGAATAACTTACGTAATGTGTACCCCTGCACGCTTTAATAACCTTAACACCTTTCCAAATACTGTAGCACCAAGTCCAAAATAAAAACAATAACAAACGGTATGATAATGGTAAGATACTCTTCACAAATGTCAACAAAATCGTCAGAACATGTTTTATGAAACATACATATATTGTAGTTGGTAAATTTTTATCTTCTATTATTATTATTATACATCATATCAGTCTGATCATATGAGCGTATCGTACATTAAAGCTACACACCTCAAGATTTATGGTAATTTGTTCGAAGTTTATAAAAGGCTGTCTTCAGTTAGTAAAGCTGTAATAACTGATTACTTACGTGTTGTAGATAAAAGTTTCAGTAATTTAGAAACGAGTAACAGTAATACGCGATTACTTGCGTCTTATTTATAAAGTATCAGTGTTTTAAATTTAAAAATGGTAACTAAAAAGTAATTACTTGCGTATTATCAACAAGTTTCAGTTATTTAGAAACAAGTAACTGTACAAAGGGATTACTTGCGTCTTTTCCATACAGTTTCAGAAATTTAGAAACAAGTAACTGTACAAAGTGATTACTTGCGTCTTTTCCATGCAGTTTCAGTAATTTAGAAACAAGTAACTGTACAAAGTAATTACTTGCGTCTTATCAACAAGTTTCGGTAATTTAGAAACAAGTAACTGTACAAAGTGATTACTTGCGTCTTATCAATAAGTTTCAGTAATTTAGAAACAAGTAACTGTACAAAGTAATTACTTGCGTCCTATCAACAAGTTTCAGTATTTAGAAACAAGTAACTGTACAAAGTGATTACTAAGTAATTACTTGCGCCTTATCAACAAGTTTCAGTAATTTAGAAACAAGTAACTGTAAAAAGTAATTACTTGCGTCTTTTCCATACAGTTTGTCTGAATTCAGAAACTGGTAGGTGTATGCGTCTTATTTAAATTTAGAAACTTGTTACTGTTACAAGTGATTACTTCAGTCTTATTACTATTATTATTATTATTATTATTATTATTATTATTATACCAGATTTATATAGCGCCCTTTTCATGATAAAAGTAGTATATTACTACTGATAAACACGTTCAAAGGCGCTTTACATATAGAAACGCAGCCACACAGGGCGCGAAATTCATCCTCTACTAGAACAGACTCAGAGCGATCTGACCAGAGGGACAGAGTGAGATAAAGCCCCCAGAACAGATAGAGAGAACAGATTTAGATACAGGCCTGTCCGGCTAACTTAGCCTAGCTCTTTGCGAATAGACAGTCTGGTTTTTTAACGTGCCCGGTGTATAGAACCGATACGCGCGAAGCCGTCTTTCCTGGGAAGAACCAGTACAGGCCTCTTAGTGGTGGGAAACACTTTAAGAGCACTCAGAAATTTCCAGTGCCTGGACCGGGATTAGAACCCCGGACCTCTGGATTGACAACCAAGCGTGTTACCACTAGACCACCGGTCTTATCTATAAAGTTTCAGTAATTTAGAAACTGGTAACTGTAAAAACTGGTAACTGTTAGTAGTGATCACCACTTTATCTATAAAGTTTCAGTATTTTAAATTTATAGAAACTAGTAACTGAAATAAGTGATTACTTAAATCTTATCTATAAAGAACTGGTAAATCTAATTAGAGACCACTTGAGTCTTATTCATAGTTCAGTCATTTAGAAAGTTGCAATAAGTGATTACTTGCGTCTTATCTACAGTACAACAAAACACTTTTACTCAAAAAATGTAGAAAACTCTCAACAGCGATATTCACTATGTGGCAATTTGGTAGTAATATCTAAGGATTTCAGCTGTACTTCGAATCATACAAATGCTAAATATGCTTTTTAACAATACCAATCATTTTCGCTATGTTTAAACAATTCAAAATAAAAAGAGAACTTTTTTATGTTAATCTAGGGGCATGCCCCTTTAACTACTACTGCAGTATCAACTTCCCCCGGATAACATAGTCACTTGATGATCAAAGGCGATACAGTTCCGTAAAGTACATTGTTTTATTTATTTCTACTTTAATTATACCAAAGTCCAGATTAATATGTTTAAGCTCATTTACTTTTTAAACTCAGATTTTTTAGTTAAACGCTCGCAGTCGCGGTAAAATGTTTCACCTAGGTTGACATAGAATGTACATGACATAACACTGAAAGAAGAGATATCAGTGAGAGAATACACGTGTTAGATATTGGTAAATAAGCAAGAAGAATGTTATTTCAAAACGTTTCAAAAGGTTTACAGTCTTGTGCACAATATTTAAGTTCTCGCAAAATTCATATCTAAATAAAATTGTACCGTTGGTTACTTTCACAGCACCCACAGTTTACCGACTTTTTGAGATAAAGTAATCGCATAAAAAGTTAACGAATCGCTTTAATAAAAAGCTAAAATATTTTGCATTAAACAAAGAAATGATTTTCTTTTAAAAACACTAACTTAATTTTAAAATAGGCGCTTGACAGAACCTCGGTCCTCTCGCGGAGTTTTTTTCTCATGAGGGTGTTTTTGGCAACCATGGCACATGTGCCAAAAGAAATATTCATTGGATTCATTTCCGTGGATTTATGTTTAAAGGTTGTGCTGTATGTTCTTTGTTTTGAATTAAAAGCGTTTTCTTGGTTTTCAACGGGCAGTTTCCTAAATTGTCTGGCTGTGTTATTTCAAGAACCCTTTTGGTATGAAAGTATAAAGCATATTCTACGCTGGGTTTCACTTTCACATTGTCAGATACCCGCGGGTGTGTGCAAGTTTTCATGCAATTAGTAATAAAACAACAAAGTTTAATATACTTACAAATAGTCTTTAAAACATACAGCATGTTTCTCTCCAATAAATACTAACAGTCCGATTGTTTCTAGGTGGAAATGCAACTCCGTATTTTGCCTTTGTCCGTACCGATTTGGATTAATATGTATGTCCCGATACATAAACAGTTTTTTGTTTCAATTTAATTCGTAGTTATTTTAAGCTATTACGAAAAGGAAGCAAAGGCAGACGTATATGATACGTGGGTACTATCAGCGGTAACTTGATCTAGGATGTACTCGGCTCTTACTTTTCAAACTTAATTACTAGACTTATTATGACCTTGAGCTTTACCTACTGACCCCACAAATGATAGCGCTCATCTGCTGATTAACAGTCCTGGATTCCAGGCCTTCTACAGTTCTTGACCGGAAACCATTTTCAGTCCCAATGTCACCGTCATCTTGACCTGCTGACCTTTAGAACGATTGCGAGTACAATGTCAACCCTAGGTTTTTGCTGTTTTGAAGGTGAAATCAATGCCTTTCACAAAATGAGGGACCTCTGTTACAAAGTGGTCAAGTTACCGGATTTTGAATCACCATAATTCTGCGAGTTCAAGTGTAACCGGAGCTCAAATTCTTAAATGGGAAAGCCACGAAGCCTGCTTACAGAATAATGTTGTTTTTACCGAAGTGTTCATACATCAGGTGTCTTCCTCAACCAATATCATCTGTTCAAAATCTTTAAACTCTTTTTTGCTTTAAAAGTAAATTTATCAAGATGATTTTCAAGCTGTATTCTCAGCAAAGCTAGCGGTGACTCGGAACAAGATTAAATTTTAACAACACTTCCTCAACTAGAGTTAACTTTGTGGGTACTTACTGACATTACATCTTGACATACTAGAGGACATTCATAGACCATACACAATAACCCCAAGTTTGGTGGTAGAAAAACCAATTTTCCTCCAATTATTGAACCATTTTGGTCTCGATGTCACTGTGACCTTGACCTTACACATACTGACTTCCAAAACAATAAGGTCACCCACTAACTGCTGGCAAACATCCAATGAAGTGTGACAACTGTAGGGCAAAAGATTCTGTAATTTTTGGTCAAAAACTGAAGTGCCTACGCAGACTATAGACCAAACGGCTGACTTGAGCAAAACAATATACCCAATCTTCTTCAAAGAAAATGATCAAGCTAAACAAGGAAAACTTCTGCTTTCAGAGCTCATGTTTTATTTTACACCAAAATAAATATAAATACATCTTTCTACAAAATAAGTACAAAGTAAATAAGATTATCACTTCAAGGGAATCAGTACTGAACAGTCTCTGCTTATAAATCAGAAATCTAATCGTGAATTCAGAAACTTTATATTGCTGCATAGCAATCTCTGGTACTTACATTGTATATTACGCGGTGTACATAGAAAATGAACAGTTCCAGTATGACAAATGCATAAGCATGCTGCATCATTTAGGCAACTAAATGGGAGTCACCATTTTGCAATATTACTTCATTTAAAAAAAAAAAAGACTACAAAATACAGAAATGACTTAATGTATTAACAAAAGTCATGACTGACTAGCAGACACAACCACTAAATCTGCTGCTCTCTAAGATATAGTAAGTTAACTTAGTATATGATTCACTAGTCAAAAACAAATTGTATTCAAAATTAAAGAAACAAGAGGACCATGATGGTCCTGAATCGCTCACCTCTTCCCACATGACCCAGTTTTGAGTATGACATCGTTTTTTTTCTATTATTTGACATAGTGACCTAGTTTCTGAGCTCATGTGACCCAGTTTTGAACTTGACCTAGATATTATCAAGATAAAAATTCTGACCAATTTTCATGAACATCCATTGAAAAATATGGTCTCTAGAGAGGTCACAAGGTTTTTCTATTATTTGACCTACTGACCTAGTTTTCAAAGGTACGTGACCCTGTTTTGAACTTTACCTAGATATCATCAAGGTGAACATTCTCACTAACTTTCATGAAGATCTCATGAAAAATATGGCCTCTAGAGAGGTCACAAGGTTTTTCTATTTTTATACCTACTGGCCTAGTTTTTGACCGCACGTGACCCAGTTTCGAAACTGACCTAGATATCATCAAGGTGAACATTTAGATCAATTTTCATGAAGATCCATTGAAAAATATGGCCTCTAGAGAGGTCAAAATATTTTAATAATTTTAGACCTACTGACCTAGTTTTTGACCGCAGTTGACCCAGTTTCAAACTCGATCTAGATATCATCAAGCTGAACATTCAGACCAACTTTCATACAGATCCCATGAAAAGTATGGCCTCTAGAGAGGTCACAAGGTTTTTTTATTATTTGACCTAGTGACCTAGTTTTTTAAGGCACATGACCCAGTTTCAAACTTGACCTAGATATCATCAAGGTGAACATTCTGACCAATTTTTATGGAGATCCATTCACAAGTATGGCCTCTAGAGAGGTCACAAGGTTTTTCTATTTTTAGACCTACTGACCTAGTTTTTGACCGCACATGACCCAGTTTCAAATTTGGTCTAGATATCATCAAGATGAACATTCAGACCAACTTTTATACAGATCCCATGAAAAATATGGCCTCTAGAGAGGTCACAAGGTTTTTCTATTATTTGACCTACTGACCAATTTTTTGATGGCACGTGACCCACTTTCGAACTTGACCTAGATATCATCAAGGTGAACATTCTGACCAATTTTCATGAAGATCTCATGAAATATATGGCCTCTAGAGAGGTCACAAGGTTTTTCTATTTTTAGACCTACTGACCTAGTTTTTGACCGCACGTGACCCAGTTTCAAATTTGACCTAGATATCATCAAGGTGAACATTCAGACCAACTTTCATACAGATCCCATGAAAAATATGGCCTCTAGAGAGGTCACAAGGTTTTTCTATTATTTGACCTACTGACCTAGTTTTTGATGGCACATGACCCACTTTTGAACTTGACCTAGATATCATCAAGGTGAACATTCTGACCAATTTTCATGAAGATCTCATGAAAACTATGGCCTTTTGAGAGGTCACAAGGTTTTTCTTTTTTTAAAACCCTACTGACCTAGTTTTTTTTGCCCCCGCACGATTACCCATTTTTCGAATTTTCCCCTAGATATAATAAAAGGGGAAACTTTCTGACCAATTTTCATAAAGGGATCTTTTGAAAAATAGGGCCCTTTTAGTGAGGTCACAAAAGGTTTTTCCTTTTTTTAAGACCTACTGACCTAAGGTTTTTTCCCGGGCCCCCCACGAAACCCATTTCAAACTTGCCCTAGAAATTTCATCAAGGTAACTTTCAGACACATTTTCATAAGATCTTGTGAAAATATATGGGCCCTAGAGAGGTCACAATTTTTTTTATATTTTTAGACCAAATGACCTATTTTTTTGAAGGCACGTAAACCCATTTTTCAAAACTTGACCAAAGATATCAAAAATAACATTCTGACCAACTTTCAAAAAAACCCCATAAAAAAATACTTCTAGATTTGGTACAAGAAAAATTTTAAAATAACGGAAGGGGAGGGACGGACGACGGACACCGGCCCCCACCGCCCCCGACCCCCAAACAAAAGCTCACCTTGTCACTTTGTGCCCGGTGACAAAAAAGATTTCTTTTTTTGTATCAACACCCAAACACCCAAAAACTGTCTTTTATCATTTTTAAAATTTTTTCCACTCTGCTCCCAAACCCTATTTTTTATATAAATCGAAAGTTTCTCCATTTGTGATGCTGTAACAATTGTTCTGATGGGCGGTTTTTCCCCCGGCAGTGAAAACTTACACTCTTTTTTCTGTCTTTCACTCAGAAAAACCCCCATTGGTCGGGTTTTCTTTGTGGCCCTTTAAAAAAAGAACAAAAAAAATTTTTAAAAAAAGGGGGGCCACAAAATTTTGTTCACCCCAATTTTTAAAAAAGGGGAAAGAGAAAATTGTTTAAAAAACCCAAGGAGTTTCGAAAAATCAAAATGAACAAAAAAAAGGGGAAACCCGGGGGGGGGAGGGGCCACAAGCACCCCCCTTTGTGGGGGACGGGACCCAAGAAAATTCTTCAAAAAACATTGTTTCACTGTTGCGATGGGGTTTTAAAGAACATAAATTTCCCCTCTCGGGAAAGGGGTTTTAAAAAAAATTCGCACAGTAGGCATTTTTAAAAAAATTAATTTTAAATTTTAATAAAAAACTGTTTTATTCCCTTTTAATAAAAAATATCTTATTTTTTAAACAATGAAAAAAAAAACTTCTCTCACAAATGAAAAATAAAAATTTCTGCATCTGGATGGCAAATCTATTTTTTTGGTTTTTTTCCCTAAAATTAAATTTTACTTTTTCCTTTAAAGAGAAATTAATCTATTGCCAGTTTAAATGCTTCTGAAATAGCGGTTTTTTTAAAATATTTTTCATGTGGGAAAACTTCTTGAATTTTTTAAATCTCCTTTAATTTTTTTTTTTCATTTTAAAATAAAAATAAAGCTTTCATTATCCCTTTTAAAAATTTTTTTTGAACCATGACAAATTTTAAATTTTTTTTTTAAAAAGTTTTGTTTTTTTTACGGGAAAACATCTGCTTCTATGCTTACAAAAAAAAATTTGAAAATACTTTAAAGAAAAACCAATTTTCATTTTAATGGTGCCTAAATTTTTGGGGAAACTTTTTTAAAAAAAAACTTTGTTACATACCAAATTTAGATTTTGGCATTTTTTAAACTTGTTTACCCCTGGCTGTCTTCTTTTTCAGCCCCTTTTACAAAACTTCATCAACGGGGATTTTTGAGACTTCCCGGGACCACTAAATGCCGATCCTTCAGATTTAAACCAAACTTGCACCCAAAAAAATTTTTCAATACAGAAAAACCCGGGGTGTCTATTAAGCCCCAAAAAAGGGGCAGCGCTTAGGGTTTTAACTTCGGGCTCTGGGGGGGCTTGATGTAAAGGCAAAAAATGTGTTTCTTCCCCTTTCCCTTACTCACCTAAAGATGACAAAAAATGTTTTAAAGGGTTTCCCAAACCCTTCAGATTCAAAAAAAAAGTGAACATAAAACAAAAAAAAACCCCAAGAAATAAAAAAAAATTTCCCCAATTTTTCCCATTTTTTTAAAAAAGGACCGTAATTTCAACAAAATAAAAGAGTTTAAGGAAACTGACCTACTTATTTTTTTCTAATGCAACAAACATGCTTCAAACCCTAAACCCTTAAAAAAAAAATCATGAAAACGGGGACCTGTACAAAAATCTAAGGTGTATCTATCCAAAAACCCCCCCCCCCCCCCCCCCCCCCATTTACCCTCAGAATAGTACTTAAAAACACCCAGTTTTGCAACAGTTTAAAGTGAGGGGGGGGCAAAAATGCAAAAAAAAACTAAATTTTTTACACCCCAATTTTAAACCCGGGGGAACACTGTTTAAACCCAGTGCTGACTATCAAATTTTCATTTGTTTTAAATTTTATACATTTATCTTTTTAATTATTTAAAAAAAATAAATTTTCCTTGCATTTTCCTGTAGTTTACAATTACAAAGTTTTTTTTAAGGGGCATTTTTTAAAATTCATTTTAATCCCAAACCTTTTCATTTTTTCCCGGGTTTTTTGTTGATCAAAACCATTTTTATTTTCCTCTGAAAAGGCAGGGGTAAAGGTCCAAAAAAAAACTCTTTCAGCTTCTAAACTTCCAACTTCTTTCTAAAGGGTGCTGTTGTACCCCGGCCCGAGAAAACATTTTTCCCCTCCACCGGGTATTCATCTTACCATTCTAAAAATAACTTTTTTAAACATTAGTTTTCATCATTTTCATAAGTCTGAAAATCTTTTTAAATTTAAATGGCATAAATTCTTTGTGGTTGTTTTTAAAGAAAACATAAAACCCCAAAGGGTTTATGGCAATTTGGGGTTTTCAATTTCAATGAAGGTTGAATATAGTTTAAAAAATTTTTTCATTCAGTTTTAAATTTTCGGGATTGACAACACCGAAATCCATAAAAAGTAGCCCCCAATAGAATTTAGTGACTTACCGTGCTAAAAAATTTCCGGGGATCATTTCCCAAAAGTGGAAAAAACGGGGGAAAAAACCCAACACTTGTATTCTATTTTTTTTTAAAAGGTATAATAAAATTATGTAGTGATGATAACAGGCGACAAATATCCAAAGATACGTGAAATCATTCATATTGGGGTTGGGGGAAAAAATTTTTCCTGGTTTTCAGGGTTTTGAGTCAACCCCACGAAATTTAACCCCAACGAACAAGTAAAATTTCCCCATTTTTTTTGTTCAAAAGTTAAAATTCCCCCGTTTTTCATTTTCCCACGAAATTCCCTTTTTGCCCAAAACCCACTAAATTTCTTGCACACGAAATTAAATGATTTCACAGTCAAACAATTAAACAAATAAATTGGGGCCCTTTTGGTTGATATTTTCTCCCCAAAATATACACCTAAAATGCAGTAATATTTTAAAAAAAGAAACAGACCCAAGTGAAAATGCCAATTTGGAGTTTTGCCTGAAATTCCCCACTATGAAAAATAGTATGTTTGTTTTTCAATAAATAAGCCAGGGAATTAAAAAAATGTCATCGGAACTGGAAAAAGGCCCAAAGATTTTGCCTGAAACACTACAACGGGACTGGCAGTATACAGACATATAATATTTTTCTAAACATGAACATACCTCTTGGAATGGATAGGTTTTTACTCTTTTTCGTATGTGTGTACGGGTTTTTCCCTTTAAAACCCTTCCCCTTTTTTTTTGGCCCGTTTTTTGGAACTCTGCTTGCTATAGGATCCCGGCTAAAACAGAATGGAATTGATTTTTTGGTGTTTGGGTTCTAGGGGCATAAAGGGCTCTTCTTAAAACTGTCAAAAATTTTCCCGACCTACAGTTTGTCTTTGGAATACCCCTGGATGGTTTTTTAAAACACTTTTAAAACCCCCTTGGATTAGTTTTTTTTCCCCATCCTGGGCTTTGAAATTTGACCTTGATTTAAAACCGTTTCCTTCAAAGGAACATACACTGACTGGCCTTTAATTTTGTAAACTTTGTATAGACAGTTTGGGCATTTTCTACTTTTTAATTGGATTTTGGGTTTCCCCTTCTGGATTAATATAAATTTCTCATCACCCACATTTCATCTTCATAAACCCTCTGGTTTATAGGGCCTTTTCGGGAGACAATTTTTGTGAAAATTTTTTCCAAAAAAAATTTTAAATTGTTATTTTGTGTCATCCAGATCAAATCGGATTTTTTTTGTTTTTTTCCCTTTATAAATTTAAATTTTCAGATCTAATGTTTATTTTTGAATTTTTCATCAAACGCTTTCATGGGATTTAAAGAAAAATCTGGGCTGGGTTAGATGGGTATTTTGAAAATTTTAATCCTTATATGATTTAAAAGCAGTTTTTACTAGAATTTTTTGGGGCCTTCTGAGGTGTAATACCCAAAACGGGAAACAACATGAATGAAAAATTTTTTAAAAATTTTCCTTTGAGGTCCCGAATGAAGCAATGGGAAAAATTTTTCTTCGGCCCCCCTGGAAAAAATCCCAACCAGGGGGTGGAAACCGGGTGTGAGTTTTGAAATGTTATTGTAATTTTCCTTACTGGGGAACAGCCCAAAGTGTCCTCCCAGCTAGGCCACTAGGATACTTGTGAGGCAATTGGTTCAGACAAAGTGGGTTGCCACCCCAGTTGGACATTTGTAAAAAACCCTTGAAAGAAATAAAAATAAAATCAGAAAAAAGGGGGCCATGATAAACCCAAGGTCATTTCCCGATTTTCACGCTTAAACAGGTTTGAAAAAGTGCAACCGAAAGAGGACCATTATATGTTCCAATTTGAACAAGGCTCCCCCCAAAGGGGGGCAATATACGCCCGAAGGATTTCATCACGGGAAAAGGGACAAAATTTAAAGAATTTTGATGTTTAGCCCAAAGGAGGGGGAACCCGCAAAAGGGAAAACTTCAAAAAACAAATCAAAGGGTCCACAAAAAAATTATTAAAGTCCCAAAAAAAAAACCCTTACCCGGGTTAAATTTTATGTAAAAATACCCCAAAAAATTTTGAGGTCCCAAATTCCATGTTGTACCACAAAAAATGGCCCTTGGGTTTTTTCCCTACTCCCCAATAATAAAAAAGTTTAAAAAAAAGCTATTTTAATAACATAAAAGGGAAGAAAAATTTAAAAAAACAAGCCCCTGTCCCCTAAGGGTGAAAAAAATGCCCCCGCAGCGCCTTGCCCTTTTTCCCTTTGGGGCCCCCAAAAAGTCAATAGGGTCGTGAAACCAAAAAAGTACAAATAGCATGGGGAAGTTTGAAGGTCCTGGGTGCGGGTGGTTCGCGGGGGTAAAGCCCCCTTTCATGAAAAAAATTTAAAAACTTTGGCCCCCGGGGCCTTGACCTTTGCCCTGGGGGCCCCCAAAGTCAGAGGGGGTGTGTCCCTCAAAAATTACTATAACAGCTTGTGAATTTTTAAAAGGTCCTGGGGCAGGGGTGCGCGAGTAAAGTGCCTTCATGCAAAAATTTAAACTTTGGGCCCCTGTGCCCTTTTACCTTTGACCCTGGTCCCCCAAATATCAGTAGGGGCCGATAAAAATAAGTACATCAGCAAGAAAAGTTTGAAGGTCCTGAGTGCATTTGGCCCGGGCGATTTAAAGTCCCTTTTCGGGCAAAAAGTTAATGTTGTGACGAAGGGAAATAAAATAACGGAGGGACGGGGAAAAAAACTAATACCCTCCCTTTGGGGGGTTTAAAAAAAAACTTTTTGTAAGTGAACAAAAAAGAGATCTGCCAAAAAAAACAAGAGCACTGCAAAGCAGAGCAATATACCAAAGAAAATAAATATAGGGACCTTTGCCCTTAAGTGTGCCCTTGCCCTTAAAGCAACCCAACCGGGACATACGCTCTGCACTTTCTTTTCTCAGTGTGGTGAAAAATTTCGGGCCAAGTTTCTTTGGAAACCCTTTCCCGCAGTTCAAGATTTTACAAGCGACACAAAAAAAAAACTGATATGACTTTTGCCCCCAAAAGTGTGCCCTTGACCTTGAACGGTCGTCCGGGACTGCACTCCCCGGTTGCCCTTGGGGGGT
This sequence comes from Mercenaria mercenaria, assembly GCF_021730395.1. Taxonomy (NCBI): domain Eukaryota; kingdom Metazoa; phylum Mollusca; class Bivalvia; order Venerida; family Veneridae; genus Mercenaria; species Mercenaria mercenaria. The sequence continues at coordinate 18,608 of NW_026461059.1, read as the reverse complement.
GGGGGAACATTTGTGTCAAGTTTCTTTAAAACCCCTTAAAGGGGGTTTCAAGAGTTAAAGCGGAACGAAAAAAACCTGATAGGGGAACCTTTTTTTGACTCCAAAAGGTGCCCTTTTACCTTAAAGCGGGGGAAAAATCAGACACCCAAAAACATCCCTCTGCTTTTTGTTGGGTTTGGTTGAAATTTGTGTCAATTTTCCCCTTGAAACCTTAAAGGGGTTTTAAAAGGGGTTTACAGAGGGGACACAAATTTTTGCAAAGGGGAAGACGGAGGGGACACCCATCAAAAACCAAAATTTACTTTCCCTTCGGGCGAAAAAAAATTCATTAAAGGCGATTATTTTTTACTTAAACTAGTTGACGAATGACAAAAAAATTTCAAACATTTAAATTTTTTTACATGCTTTTAGGGTTTTTAAAAACTGGGTGAAAAACTCACCCCAAAAAATGGGGGCGGGGTTTGGAGTATTTTGGAAACCCAATTTTGGAAAGATATGCACCCCGGGATCATGAGAAGAAAAATACTTTTAGGGGGTGGGGCTCAGTTCCCAATTTAAAACAATTTTGGGGGAGCAAAACCTTAAAAAAAAAACCAAAACAGACGGGTTTTGGGTAAAGGTTTATAAACCAGTTGTTTTAAAAGGGAATTTTTATTTTTTAAAAGCCCCTCCAAGGGCCCCAAAAAGGGCCAGGTGCCCCATTTGAATAAATACGGGGGTGGCCCTTTAAACAATGATGCTACAGCCCCCGAGTTTGAGGGACCCAATTTTTTTTCTGTAAACGTACGTATGAAAATAATGAAAAAATTTTTTTGGGTTTAAATTTTGAAAGCCCTGAAATTCAAAAATTATTTTAATTGTTTTAAATTTTAAGGCAGTGGCTAGGTACCCTTTTCCAGTACCTGGGAAAAAGGGTCCAAGTACCCGGGCCCCCATACATGAAAATTTATATGGGCCTATTTTAAGTAAATGTACCAGCTTTAAATAAACTGTATTAAAAGGAAAATTATTTTATTTAAAATAAATTACATTTTTGTGATTTTTTATTTATACTTGTGATTTATTGTTTATTTCGCAGATTTACGCCCCTTCCTATCGCAGTTTCAAAAGGATGGCCTGTTTGAAACCAGGCTGGTTCTTTTTGAACCGGGTGATCCAATTGCCCCATAACAAAAAAAATGTACACATAGGCCTTAAAAAACCATTTTGCCCAAAAAATATAAAAATTGTGTTAAAAAGACTTTAAAAATGATGTTAGAAAAACCTTTTAGCAATTTTTTTTGGGCATGTACTCTTACTTTGGTGGTACTTCGTGCTCAGACAAGCATAAAGCTCCCTTTACAGATTTTTTCCCACAAAAACGAAAATTAATTGACATATCTATCAAAAAGGGTTTTTTTTTTATAATATACCCAAAAAAAATTTCATTAAAAAAATTTTTATTTTAAAAATTTTAAATAAACTTTGCCATTTAAGCACGCGACGGAAAAAACATCTCTTTTTTGTTGAAAACATAACAAAATGTTTTGTATATGGAAAAGCTGTCTCCCAAACCCTTTTTTTAGGTAGCGGGAAACCCCGTGGGTTACCTGGGCCCTTTTTCTCTAGGTCCCCCTTTTGGCCATTTCCCTTTTTTTAAAAATTTAATTTTTTCAAAAAAGGGTCGGGATGGGATGCCAAGTGTGAACAAACTTGAAAATTTAACTTTTTATAAAAAATATTAATTAATTTTTTAAATGTATTGTTTATTTAAAACCTCGACCGTTTATCCGACTACTCCTTCAATCCGAAATAGGGAATTTTGGTCATGCCCAAAATTTTCAATCAAAAGCCCCTCGAATGAAAACGTTACAATAGTAAAAAAAATACAATGATATATAAAAATACATAACCGTGTACCAAAAAATACTTTTAAATCTAAATGTGTGGTTAAAGTAAAAACACACTGTTTTAAATTTTGGGTTTTGATCCCTTTTCCCAAAAAATTTCGAATCGCCTCTGTTTCCCCCATTTGTAAACATTAAAGGGGCTGGTTCCCTTTTTAAATTTGGGAAAAAGTGGCGCAGAAAAAATTCGATTTGGGTTGGATCATTTTATGTAAACTTTTTCCCAATAGTCTAGATGTAGATGTAGCCCCGGAACTTTTTCCCCAATATGGGCAAACTTCTCCTTTTTTTCACCCGGAAATCAGTGCAAGAAAACTGAAAATAAAGTCAGCAATTTATTTCAGGTTTTTAAAAGGTATTAAATTGGAAATTTTTCCCCTTACCAACAAAATATCCCCAAAGGGAAAGGGTTTACTTACAGGTTTCTCGAAACCACAGGTAAATTAAACCCAAGGGTCGTAGGAGCGGGGTTTGGGGAAAAGAATTTATTAATACCAGCTGATGCAAAAAAGGGCAGGGGAAAGGGAAAACATAACGCTTTAGACACATTGGAAACATCCAAAGATTCTTAAAATATTCATTTTCCCCAAAAAACAGAAAGCCAGTGAGACATTTCCCCGGCTTTTTCCCCCACAACAGCACCCACAGTGACCCCTTTCCCAAAGCTTATTTTAACTGGGGGCCTGTCCAAACCCTGCCCTAAAACTTTAAACACCGACCAGTGTAAAAATTTTATTAATGAAAAATTTTGAAAGTTTATTTTTTTTTTCCAATGTACAAATTTTGGGTAAAAACACCAAAAATTTTTTTTTTTCAGTGCATACACATAATCTTAAAATTTAAGAAGGATTGTAGTTTTTAAAAGAAGAAGATGGGGGGGGCCCACGGGGGCGGACTCGCTCCCCCAAATTTCGAGCCGGCAAAATGCTGAACTCGAAATTTTTAAAAAAAGGCTAAAAAATTTTAAAATGAAAAGAAATACAGGGGCTTCCCTTGCCAATTTTTATTCATAAAGAAGTGCATCAGCGATAATATGTACAAAAAAATCTTCCCATATCGCGACCCTTTGCTAGATATAACCTTTGTGACGGGGGTTTGTAAAAAAATCGATAATCAGCAACGACAAAGGTCGTTGTTTTTCACCCCCCGCAGACTCTGATTATAGGCGTTATTTTTAATTTAATGGGGGAACAGATTAAAAAATTTTTCAATTAAATTGTGTCTCAATTTCTGCCGACAAAGGCTAGATCAAGTAAAAAAAAAAAGAAAATCGGCACCCCTTTAAATTTGTCTTTTCAAAAAATATTTTTAGTTTTTAAATATATTTTACACTTAAACATATTTTTTGAAATATCCAAAAAACCAACCTTAAAAATTAAATTCAACGCAACAAATAAAGAAAAATTCTCATAGATTTTTACGGGGTCTAGTTACATTAACAAGTTTACAGCAGCATCACATGTTTGGTTTCTGCAAAAAAAACCCCTTACCCCCGTTCTTTAAACCCCCTAGGGGTTTCCCGCTTTATGCCCCAGGGATTCACAAATTATAGGAAAAAAATTTATTGTAAAAAAAATTTTATTTTGTTGGGGGCCCTCCTGTGCATTTGGGATATGTAAATTTTTAAGGGTCGGGATGAAAAAAATTCAAATGGGGGCAAAATATTTCCCCAGAGTTCAAAATTTTTTTAAATTATCGAATCCATTCTTTTAAAAACGAGAATTTTTTCAACAGCTACTGAGCAGTCCAAGAATCCCCTTGTTGCATCTTTTACCCCAGTTTAAGGGCTCCCCGGGGCCAAACCCCGCCCCTTTTTCAGGGAAAGGGGGTTCCCCCCTTAAAACCTACCCCCTCCGCCCCCCCCCAATGCTCAAAATCGTCCCTACCCCCTGTTAAAAACAGTTACCTTCGAAAACCCAAATAGGTAGCAACATAAAACCAGACAGGTCTATAAAAAAATAAAATTTGTTACAATATCTTTGCCCCCTAAAATTTTTTTCCAAGATAAGAAGCAGGCAGGGCCAATTTGTTGAGGTAGAAAAAACCCCAGTTTTACTGTAGTATGGGGGTGGGGAAAAAAAAGACAATTTAAAATAATCTTTTTTTCCCAAAACAAAACTTGATTGAAGAGAAAAAAAAAGGGGTGCACATGGAAAGAATTCTAACGGGAAAAATTTGGAGATATTCGGTATTTGGTTTTGGGGACTATAGGCCCATTTTTAAAACCTTAAAGAAACTTTTAAAGTCTGAAAATTTTTTCCCAGTTTTTTTAAAAAGGGATCTTTGAAGCCCCACTTCGCGATTTGAAAAACGGAATAGGGCCCCTGTTTGTCTTTTTAAAACCCTCGATTTCACGGCCCGAAACTATCTTGGTGATTTTTAAAAGTTAGCTGGTGCGAGTGGGAATGGACCAAGGGATGATCGAACTTTTTTTAAATTATTTACTTATTTTGGGTTTAAGTGCTTCTGTTCTGGGGAACCTTTAATAATTTCGTCCCTTTGATGCTGCCCTTTAAACCGATGAGGAAATTAAAATTTTTAAAATTTTTAAAGAAATCCTAGATATTTTGCATTTTGTAAAAGGTACGAAAAATTTAAAAAAAGATCAACGGGGTAAAAAAAAATGAGGGAAAGGAGGATACAAGCACCCCAAGTGATGGATTAAATGGGAAAGAGGAAACTAAAAAATTTGTGCCCGAAAAGCTAACAAGAAAAGGGAAAAAAACCGAAAGAGTGACAGAAGGAAAAAAATGGCCAAGAGAGAAACCCCAAGGCCTTGAATAAAGGGGTTTTTTGGGTTATACATCACTCTAACGCGCCCCCGATGTGTTTTTCCCTTTTAACAAAGAAGGCTAAAAAACGAGGGGATATTATTCAAAAAATTCCCAATTTTTTCTGAGTTAAAATTTATTACGTCACGGCTTTTAGGCGGCACGTGGAAAAAAAATTTAACAGAAAACAGGCAATATTTAATGGTGTCGTAAGGACTTTAAAAAAAAAATTAAAAAAAAAATTCCTTGATAACGGGGTTAAAAATCGAAAAAATATATCTCAAACATGATTTCCCTCATAAATTTAAAATCATTGTTTGTCTTTTAAGGAATGCCCACTTTTTCTTTCACTGGGGCGGGTCCTCGTGATATAATTCCTTGCATCTGAACTCCAAAAAAAAATTTTTATTGTTTGAAAAAATCACGGGTTTGGGATACATTATTTTTAATCAAAATAATTAACATTGGTGATCAGGGAAATGGGGCCCCAAAAAACTTTTCCCATATGTATTCGGAAGGAAAACTTACACATTTTTTCCTCTTAAAAAATTTTGGGGGGTTATTATCAAATAGCCCCAAAGGCATTGTGTAGCTCTTTGACAGAATTGATTTGTGTTTTGGGAAAACCCTGTTACCCGTTTTAGAATAAAACTTTAATTTTAACTTAATTAATGACGGTACCCAAATCCCTTGAAAATTTGGAAAAAAGATTTTTAAAATTTGGACTCAAAAAAGGGCCCTTTCTCATTTGTTGGCCGGGGTTAATTTTTTTGCAAATCAAAATTTTAGCCATTGCTTTAAAAAGGGAAAAAAAAAAAAACGAAAAAATTTTCAAAAAATTATCTGTCATGTGAGAAACAACCGTTCAAGCGGCCCAGTTCAAAATCAAAATGTTTTTTACTGTAAAAAAGAGAAACGTTCAAAAATGTTGAATTCCTGATTTTTAACTTTTTTAACCCCGCCGAGGGAAATTTCAGAAGAACTATTGTATTTTCCGTCTTTGGGTGTTATTTGTAGACACCGGGGTCAACTAAAAATTTTTTTGAAAAGCTCATATCTAAATTAAATTGCCCTTCATAATGAATGAAACTTCACACAAAACCATCACCATAGTAAACCAATGATAACAAAAGCTTCTTTAAACTATTCCCGTCTTTTTTTATGAAACTTTTGCCTTTTTTGTAGAAATTTTTTTTTATCACAAAGTTCGTTTGCGATTCCCCGGGGAGTTCATTTTCCCTTTACTTTTGCCATTCCTTTCGAAATTTTCAATAGTATAACGAGGTGTTTTTTTAACCCCTTTTGCTGTCATTTGGGAAAAAATTTAAATTTCCCCTTTAAAGCAACAAATTAGTGTCAAATGTGAATATAAAAAAATATATTAAATTGATGCGTGCAAGTTTTAATTCGGTAGGGGGTTGGGGTTTTAAATTTTAAAAAAATTTTGGGTGAAAAAAATACAGATATTTTCCTGTATATTAGTTTTCTTATTACACGTACGCATTTTACCACAAAGGAAATAAATAAAGGGGACAAAATACAAAACCGTTTTACATAAAAGGGCCCAAAATATAATTTTTTTTTTAAAATTTAAAAACATAAAATTACTGAAAAACACATTTTTTTACCTCTTTGGTAACTAATTACAAAAAAGGGAAGTTTTAGTTTGGGAAATAAAATGACAAATTTTAACGTTTTAAAAGAATAACAATTAAATACAGGGGGTATTTTTTTGGGTTTTTTAAAAAAGTGCAGTATTTAAATCGAAACAAAATGGAAAAAAATATCAAGTGATACTCAAAGTTCTATGAATACGGATTCTACTAAAACCCTAGTAATCTACTGAAAATTTTTTTTTCCGCAAAAAACCGGGTTATTTTTTAAAACGGAAAGAAACGAATTGATAAGTTAAATTTCTATTTGACACAAAGGTCTATAGAAATAAAAATGCTTACAAGGGCCATTTTTATACAATCTACCCTATGACACATATCCGCCCATCCAAACCCCTTTTGTCTGTTTTATTCTCCTCGCCCCCCAAAAATAAAAAATTTTGCTTTTACTTTTAGTTTCTAGTTTTATTGTTCAGTTTTTTTTGTAAACCCCTAAAAACGCACCGCATTACTTTTTTTTGAAGTTGAATATCCTTGAATATTGCACTATTGTATTTTTATTTATGTCCCTTTTTTTCCCCTTTAAAGTAAAGCTGCCCATGCTTTTTAAAGGGGAAAAACAATTTTGTTCTTTTGTTAAAATTTTTTCTGCTAGGACTTCTTATTTCATTTTCGAAATTTAAAAAATTTTCCAAAAAAAGGGGGTTAAAAAATGAGAAAAATTTTCAGATTTAGATATTTTATCAAAATTTGGGGGCCATTTTTTTTTCCCTGGCAAAAAAAAAACCCAAAAAAGGCGGATTTCTTAAAAATTTTTTTACAATATTTTAACTGTATTTTCTTTTTTGTAAAAAATTCCTACTTTTTCAACCCATAATGAAAAAGGGAATTTTTTAAAAAGTTTTACATCTTTCACCCAAAAAAACAATGAAATTTTGTCCCCTGTAAAAGGTTATTTTCTAAATAAAAAAATTCGCAGTGGGGTAAATGACGTCCAAACACAAAAAGTTAACTTTTTTTTCAGGGTTTTTCCCTTTCCCTTTTCTTAAACAATTTTACGCAATGGATCCAAAGCTCTAATTTGTTACGACTGTTTTTCCATACATGAACATAAAAGTATCTAATATAAAAAATCATCATGTATGCGTTCTAAGTCCCGTCCCAAAAGCAAAAATAAATGTAAGTTTGATTTAAAAGTTGTACATAAATCAAAATGCAAAAACAAGCAAAAAAAAACATCTTGTGGGAACAAACCCCATATCCAGATACAATTCTGGGGCCCATCACTGATTTAAATCAAAAAGGTAAATAATTTCAATTGGGGAAGACAAAAATTTCTAATGTTGGGATAACTTTGGGTCTTCCAATTGCTTTAGTACATCTGATCGGTTTTACGTAAATATGTTTTAAAATTGTATGTAGTACGCTTTTCCAAAAATGATCTCATTCTTTTCATTTGCCAATTTTAATCTCTTTTTTATATTTAATTTTTTAAATTTCCCTCCTTTATTTGTTAAATAAAAATGGTTAACTTCTCTCATTAGTAAAAATGACTCTTTCTTATTAAATACTATTATCGTTATCATTTTGTTACTACATCATCGTGTAATTAAAATTTTAAAAAAACAATTTTTGTTTTTTCTTTGTTTCAAATCATTCGTGTAATTTTTATATAAATAATATTGGGTTATCATTTTGGGGAAATACAAAGGGAAACATCATCATAATATTTAAATTTTTCTTCTTCTTTTTCTTCCTTTCCCTTTATCTTTTATTTTGTAGTTATTATCACTATCATATATCTTTGTATAAGGAATGCTTAATTAAACTAATTCCAAAACCCTTCATTTTTTTTATTTGCTATTTAATGTACCCCCACTTGGGGGGAAGGGGCCCCCCCGACTTCTAATGTTTGCAATAAAAATTGTAACCAAACCCTTTGCTTTTGTTACTTATTTATGTAAATGGGGCTATTTTTTTATTTTTTGTTCAGAACAAAAAAAATGATTAAATCAAAACTCTTTCTTATCTTTTTTTTTCCTTTCCTTTTCTTTTCATAAAAGTTTGGGGTTTTTTTGTCCCGCATTTTGAAACCAACCAAGTAATAAACCCTTCGGAAAAATTTTTTGACAAAATCCTTTTACGTAAGAGAGAGAAGGGACGAATGGGCGTCGAGGCTTTTCCAAATTTTTTGAGACCGCAGTCCGGGTTTAATTAAATTGATTCAGGTATAAGTTTATAAATTTTTAAAAGCTTTTTTTTCTTTTCGAATGGTTTGCAAAATATTTTTCATTTCGGGGGTTTTTGGATACAGAATTATTTTTTTGGGTAACCCCTTTCCCGTTTTTTTCCCAAATTTAAAGGGTGAAAGGGCGGCAGTCCCCTTTTTTTTGAAATTTCTTCAGCCCGTTTTCACATTTTTTAGACCTTATGCTTTCATCTACATCTGTACGTGATGTGTGAACCCCGACCATTAAAAAAATCACAAAATAATATTTTAGGAAACTAATTTTTTTTAATGTATGCATGTGTTTAAAATTTTTTTTGGGGATTATTAAAGAAAACAACTGTTGTATAAAAGAAAAATAACTGTTTCCCTAAATGCTTTCATGGCAAGTGTTGAGCTAATGCCAAAAATTTAGCCGTGTTTTTTATCATACTGTTGTAAAACCTTTCACAACAAATTTCTAAAAGCCAGATTTCCCTTGGTTTTTTAAAAAGGCGGGGGGGGAAAATTAAAAACACACGTGGATCCGGGTTTAAAATTTTTGGGCCGGGCTGAAAATTTTGCCATAAATTAATTGTTTTAAATAAATTTGGGATAAATGTTTTACCAAAATAGATTTACGTGTCATGCACAAGACCCAACCCCTAAGCCTCGGTTAAAATTTTTCGGGAATTTTTCCCATTATCACAAGATATTATATTTTTTGCTCACCTGTCGCATATTTACAGGGGGGAGCTTTTGGGAAACGTTTTCCCCGTCCATGTTTCCCGTCCACAAATTTCTTGTGAACAAAAAATAGGACCACATTTTGAAACAATTTGGGTCAAACTTGTAAAAAAACTTTTATTGGGATGATATCTCAGTTCCCTTTTGAAAAATGGCCATATACCAAAATGGGTTTTTTAGAGTTTTGCCCCTTAATGCATCTGTCAATATTTTGGCCCCTCCCTTTGGGGGGGGGGGGGGCTGACCCAGGGGGTTTGGCCCAAAAAAATTTTGTTGTCTTTAAATTTCCCCCCCCCAAGGGGCAACCTTTTTTGCTAAATCCCCCCCTAGAGCCTGGGGTTGGGGGCAAACAAATGTTTGTCAAATTCCCCCCTGTCGGGGAAAAGGTCTTCTGTCCAAAAATCCCCGGGAAAGCCCCCCGCTCCCCCGGGCGGGCAAAAAATTTTACAGGGCCCCCCCCCCCCCTAAAGGACCAGAATTTTTTCTATTTTGTGCGTCAACAATTTCTTGCCGCAAAGATAGTGGTTTTTTTTTATGATTTTTTTTTAAAAAAAACTTGCACACAACTTGTATCGCCATAAACTTTTGGGTTTCCCTTTTTTGAAATGGCCAGATCCCATTGTGGGTTTCCCGGGGTTTTTGGTCCTGAAGAGCCAAAATGAGCTATTTTTTACCTTGTCTGCACATTTCAGCTTTAAATTTTTTGTTTTGTTTTTACCAAACTTACACAACTTTATCACCATAAAACTTAAATTTTCCCTTTCCCTTTAAAATGGCCAAATTTCCCTTTTCGGGTTTCCCCGATTACGGCCCCTGAAAGGGCCAGAATTACTATTTTGACCTTGGGCTGCACAAAAGCCCGCCCTTTATTTAAAAAATTTTAAATTTTAATCAAATTGCACAAAAAATTGGGGTCACCATAAGTTCTTGGTTCCTTTCTTGAACTGACCGAATTTTATTATGGGGTTTCCGGGGTTTTGGGCCCTGAAAGGTCAGGAAATTTCTATTTTTACCTTGTCGCACAGTAGCCCGCTTCATTTTAAAATTTGAATTTAATTCCCAAAATTGCCCCAAAACTTTTGGGCACCATAAGATCTGGTTCCTTTGTTGAAACAAACCCAAACCCGTAATGGGGTTTCCAAAGGGTTTTGGCCCCTGAAAGGGCCAAAAATTTGCTTTTTTTACCCTTTTACTGCCCCAATAGCAGTTTATTGATTTTAACCAAAATTTCACACAACTTTTATTTCCCCCTAAATCTTGGTTCCTTTTTTGAAAATGACCAATTTCCCTTTTGGGGTTCCCCGGGTTTGGTCCCCGAAAAGGTCAGAATTGCTATTTTTTACCTTTTCCCGCCCCAGTAGCAGTTCATTTAAGATTTGAATTTAATCAAAATTGCACCCAAAAAATTTTTGTCCCCCATAAAATCTTTGGGTTTCCCTTTTTTGAAAACCAAAAGATCCCTTAAAAGGGTTTTCCCGAGTTAGGCCCCTGAAAGGGGCCCAAATTTTGCTTTTTTTACCTTTTTCTGCACTTAAAAAGCTTCCCTTTATTATTTTATTTTAACCCAAAAATTGCCCCCCCAAATTGTATCCCCCAACAAGATCTTTGGTTTTTTTTCTTCCAAAATGGCCCCGATTCCTTATTGGGGGTTCCCGAGTTTTGGCCCCTGATAGGACCAAAAAAGCTTTTTGACCTTGTTTCCCCAATATTTGCTTCATTTTGATTTGAATTTAATCAAAATGCCAAAAAAATGTGTCCCATAAGGGCCTTTTTTCCTTTCTTTAACCGGCCCGATTTTCTTTTTGGGGGTTTCCCGAATTTCGGCCCCTGAAAGGTTTCCCAAATTAGCTATTTTGAACCCTTTTCTTCACAATAGCAGCTTTTATTGAATTTTTTCCCAAAATTGCACACAAAATTGTATCACCATAAATCTTATTCCTTTTTATTTTTCCCCCGAAGGGCATATTAAAGTTAAAAACCTCGGTGCCTTTGTTGGTTGCAAAATTTTCCCCTTCCCCCCTGTAACTCTTAAATTTCCCTTTTTTAATGTTACTATAAATAGCTAAAATTTTGTAACTTTTTTATTAAGGGCCGAAGGGGAAAAATGAGACCTTTTTTTCTGTGGTACAAAAGGAAGGTACCCCCAAAATTTTTTGGTGTATTTTGACATATTTTAGCTTGAAAAAATTTTTTTTAATTTGGAAAAAACTTTCCCCCTTTTTTTCCTGCCTTCGGCTTTTAAAAACAAAAAATTTTTTCCAAAACCCCCCGGGTTTTAAAAAATTTAGGGAGGGAAAATACTGGCCGAAAAGAAAATAAAAAAAATTTTTTGAAAAAATTTAAACCCATATTTTTTCAAAAATTCTTTTAAATTTATCTTGATTTGAAATTTTTAAACTCATCTGATTTTTTGGAAAAAAAAAGAAAATTTTCAACCTTGGCAGTTTTCTGCGCCCGGGGTTGCCGGTTAAATTTTATGTTTTTGGGGCAGCTTTTTTCCTAAAAATATCAAAGCTATTGCTTTGAAACTTGGGAAAACTTTTCACCTCATAAGCTGACCCGTATAGCAAGAAACAAAAAATCCATTTTTGCTTTTTTAAGATTTAAGGCCCCTTTTTACTTAGAAAAAAATCAGATTTCTTGGGTTTAAATTTTATGTTTAGGGGCAAACTTTCTCCTAAACTACAAAACTATTTCTTTGGGGGCTTGGAATCCCTTTTCACCATCAAGACAGACCCTTTAACCCTCAAGAAAAAATAAAATCCATCTTGCTTTTTTTGGGAAAAATATTGCCCCTTTTGGACTTTGAAAAACAGTTTTCTTTTGGTTTAAGGGTTTTTTGTTTAGGGCAGCTTTTTTTCCTAAACTACAAAACAAATTTCTTTTAAAAATTGCAAAATTTTCACCATCATAAGCTGACACTGAAAACAAGAAACAAAAACTCCATCCTGCCCTTTTTTCAAAAATTTATGGCCCCTTTTGGACTTAGAAAATATCAGAATTTTCCCCCTTTGGTTTAAAATTTTTTGTTTTTGGTCAATTTTCTCTTAAAAATATCAAAAACTATTGCTTTGAAATTGAAAACTTTTTCACCATAAAAAACGACCCTGTCAGCAAAACAAAATAAATCCATCCTGCTTTTTTCAATAAATTTAAATTTCCCCCTTTTTTACTTAGAAAATCAATTTTTTTTGGGTTTAGTATTATGTTTTAAAGGGAACTTTTTCATAAACTTTTCAAAGCTATTGCTTTAAAAAATTGCAACAGTTTTTTACAAAACTAAGTGGACAAAAATGTAGATCAAGAAACATAAACCCCTTTTCCTGCTTTTTTCCAAAAATTTTATGGCCCCTTTTTTGACTTAGAAAATCATGGGTTGGGGGCAATTTTCTATTTTTACAAAAAAAATTTAGATGAGCGTCCCCCCACCCGCAAGGCGGTGCTCTTGTTTGACCTTCTTGTGACAAGAGGGCCAAAATGGCCCTATATTGCTCACATGTTATCATTGCACTTAAAAACTTTCCCTTTAAATGCATGATAAAAAGGTGACGATACAGGGCCATCCTTTAATGCAATGATAACAGGGGAGTGATTAAGGGGGCCTTTTGGCCCCCCTTTTCTTTTTTTATTAACCAAATACTTAAAACTGAAAGTAATTACCCTTTTGTAGAAAAAAAAAAGCTAGGGGACCCATCCGAAATCCCCGCGTGCAAATAAACTTGTTTTCCCCAAAAAAGGGTTATTTTGTAAAGTGTTTCAAAAAAATGGACAAATAATCATCACCACCAGGGTTGAAAAAGCAAATTAAAAGCTTTTAAAGATTATCCCGGGAATTATACTATTGATTAACTAAGTAAAATTTGGGCCCGTTTTTATTATCAATTAACACCCCCTCCCAAAAGCTAAAAGAAGTGGTCCGGGAAACAAGACATCCTGAATTGGGGATCAAAGCGGTTTTAAAAAAGCCCAAGATTGTCATGGAAAATTTCGTCGTGTTTTCGCGCCCAAGTGGGCACATTTACTGTTTTGATCATTAAAAATTTCTGGGAAGGAGAAATTAATAAAAAAGTTTTTTCTTTTTAATTTGGGTTTAAAATGAATGCCAAAATCCTGTTTAAAATCAGAGTTTTTTTAACGCATTTGAATTTTTGCTTATACTTTTTATAACCCTTTTTTTCAGTTATCAAAATATTCCCAAACCCCCTCCCCCCTTTCCAACCCCAATTTTTAATGTGACTAATGCAATTAATTTTCCCGAACCTTTTAACTTTTTTTCTTTCCAGCTATTCAGTAAAAAATTTTTTCCAAAGGGGGATAAAGTTTTTTAAACAAAAAGGTTTTTAAAATATAAAACTCTTAACATTCCATTTTTGCTTATCAGGTCCCTAATTTGACTAAAAGAGAATTTGGGGTTTTTCCCCCAAATTTCTGCTTAAATTTCACTTTAAAGGTCTCCTTTTTTTTAGAAAGGGAAAAAGACTTTTTTTTTAATTGGGCTTAAACCCGAGTTTAAATATATTTTATAACTAATACAGGTTTAAAAAATGCTTTAAAAAAATAACTTTAAAAGGGGTTTCATAACTTAAAAAAAGTTACCAAAACCCCCAACTGATAAACGACAGGGAAATGTGTCAAACCCATAAATTTTGGATATCCTACCTCTGGACCTATTTGCCCTGTAAGAAAAAATCTTAAAAAAGTGTCCAAAGTCCCTAAAAAACATGTACAAAGATTCAATTAAACTTATCAAAAAAAGCGCAACTTCATAATTATCACTTATTTTTAAAACCCCAAATTTTATTTCGTTCACGAGGTCACGAAAAAGGAAAACCTTTTTTTTTGCCCCCACAAACAGAAAACTGTTTGCCAAAAATCGGTTTTTTCCCGTATTTAAAATTTCTGTCGCTTTTTCATTATTTAAAAATTTTTTTTTTTTATTTGTTTTTTGTACTTTCTGGTCAAAAAATCTGAACTTTATGCCCCTAGTTTTGTATATTTATTTACTGTTAGAAAGAAAAATAAAATTAGATTTGCGCTGTTTGAAATTTTTTTGAATAAACTAAATTTTTTAAAAAATCGAAAACCCTTTTTATAGTTTTTTTTTAGAATTTTTCCTACATTCCCGTCGTTTTTTTAATTTAAAAAAATTACAGAATTCAAAATGTATTACTTTCAGCGGTTTTTTAAAAATTGAAGCATTATTTTTTAAAAAAAATGAAAAGCAAATACGCAAATTGGTTTTTTTGTAAAGTGTAAAAAAAATAAATGGGGGGTGTAAATTAGATATTCGATAGGTTTTTACGTGGGTCGTGGGGTGGGGAAAAATTTCCTTTTTATGAAATTTTTTTTGGGATCTTTTTGTTCACGGGGAAATTTTCCCCTCAATTCCCGGAATCCCTTGCCATCTCAAAGTTTGTAGACGTTTTTTTTCGATGTTTTTTAAAAAAAATTTTTTTTCTGAATTTTTGTAGGGGATACAAAGGGAAAAAAACCCCCCTGGTCGGTCAAGTACCAAAAGCGAGGCCCCCTCGTTTTTAATCCCAAATAAATTGCCCAAAGCAACGGGCAGTTTTAATTTTAACCCCCCCCCTGCATTGTCCCAAATTTTAGGGAACAATTTAAATCCACATGGGCTAAACTTAATTTCCCATGGGTTGATTCCAATAAAAAAAATTTTATTTTCCCAAAAGGTCCCCTAAACCCTCAAAAAAAATATAAACAATTCCCGCTTGGGTTTTGGTTGGTTCCCCTGTTTTACTTTTTAAACCCGAGTTTTAAAAAAATTGGGTTTTTTCACATTAATCCCTTTTAAAAGGTTGGATGGGGTCATGTGGCCACACTGTTTTCCCCCCTTTTTGGGGTTTTAAAAGCTGTAAAACCCGGGACAAGATGGAAAATACTAGTGGGAAATTTGGGGATATTTTTGGGGGGGGGGGGGGGGGGGGGGGGGGGGGGGGGGGGGGGGGGGGGGGGGGGGGGGGTTTTTGGTTTTCAAAAAAAGGAAAAAAACTGTTAAAGGGCTGTTGTTTTCTTCCCCCATTTAAAAATTTAATGCAAAAACTATTTAAATTTTTAATTGGGCAACTTTTTGTTACTATTTGGTACTCCTTTAAACAACTTGAAAAAAAAAACATATAATAAAAAAAAGATTTTTTCCATTGTCCCTTTGTTTGGGCAAGAACAATTTTTGAATTTTGTAATTGGATGGACCTGAAAAACCATGGCTTCACATCTTTTAAATTTTAACGTTTAAAAAGTAAAAACGGGAAATTTTAAAACATAAGGCCCGGGCCCATAACACACAATATTGTTTTTTTTCCTGTAATCTTTTCACAGAAAATTTTCTGTGATTATGTTGTGAAAACGGGTTTATAGTTGGTTTTCTTGAGGGTAGCTCCCAAAGGGAAAGGGAACACTAGGTCCAGTCCATAACCCCTGCCCTCCATGAAGGGATTTTGAAAAAAACTTGGGATAAATTTAAAATATATTGAGACGATATGTCATGCTCAAGACCCCCGGCCCCCAGCCCAAAGTCCAAAGGGTTTCACTAGAAAATTTGTTTTATTATTTCAACTCTGCCATTCATAAAGGGGTTTCGAAATACTTGGGTAAAATTTTCCCCCTAATGAGACGATATGTTTAAGTCAAGGTCTAGACCCCAGCTTAAGGGGCAAGGGACACTTTTGGGGGTAAAAGGGTTAAAAAATGGCCCGTTTCTTTTTGGGCCATAACTCTGTCATCGATGGGGGAGATTTTTTAAAAAAAAATTTGCATAAATTTTTTCCCCCAATTTACGACAGGGCATGGGCCCAAAACCTAGACCCCTTTGCTCCAAAGGGCAAGGGCACACTTAGAAGTCAAAGGTTAACGGGGTTTTTTCCCTTGGGCCCGGGCAAAACCCCTGGCCCCTTCATTTAAGGGATTTAAAATTAATTTTGGGCCCAAAAGTTCCCTTTTAATGATTGTATGTCAAAGGCAAGACCAGACCCCATAGCTAAGGCAAGGTTTTCTGTTGCGGCCCCACGGGGAATAAAGGGTATAAGGGGAGCAGGACTCTTGGCCCGTTTCCCGCAAAACCCCAAAATAAATTCCGTCACAGATTTCTAGTTGATACAAAAGCCAGAAACCAGTTTTTTACGCACCCAGAAGCGCTTTATCTCCGTTGGCCCAGAAAATAACGTGTAGGACGCAAGGCCCTTTTCGGTTCCTTTAATGATTTAAATTTGGGAAAACTTTTCTTTGTTGTCAACGGACGGCGAACAGGGTGACTAGGAAAACAAACCCAAAACTAAGTAAAGAGGGCCCCGGAGGGCCAAGGTTTTGGAAATCCCGTGCTGTAAAGCAACAGAAGACTCCCCCAGTGTATTGAGGGTTTGAATTTTTTATAAAATAGAAAAAAGTCAAAATTTCGGTCTAACAATTTTAAGAAATATACCAGAAAAACTTTAAACTTTGGAAAAAGAAAAATAAACCCAAAAATACACGAAGCTCCCATTAGCAACCCTAATGCTATTCAGGAAAAGACCAAAGGGGTTTTAAAAGGGAAAACAAAGAAATTCTATGTAAATAAGGGGGGGTGTCGACACTAAGGGAAAAAACTAATAAAAAAAATTATTTATGGGAAAATCCCAAAAACAAAAAATGTATTTTTTACTTGCGTTTAAATTTTTTTACAGACAAAAGAAAAAAAAAAACTTTACTTGTTTACAAGTTACTTTTTTCAAAAAGTATTTCTGTACCCTTAAAAGAAAGAGAGAGAAAAAAAAAAAGCTATTCAAAGCTGTACTTTTTTTTTTTGTAGCAATTTTTACTTAAGGGTTATTACTAAAGTATGACAAGCTATAATAAAGAAAAGAATTTTCCAGACTAGAAATAGTAAACAAGGGAAAAGCTTTTTACAATGCTTTTAAATTTTAAAAATTGGGGTTTTCCAAAAAAGGGAGATTTTTATTTGGGACTAGGGTTTTTCCCAAACGGGGATGACTTCCCCCAGCGGAAGGCGCTTTAAAAAAACTGCCCCTTCCCCCAAGATCCGAACCGGGGAACGGGGGGGGGAAAAGGGTACAAAAAAGGATCCTACATATCCCACACCCCCCTAATACATAAAAATAAAGTAAACATTTTAATTTAGATTCGAATTTAAATTTTGGGAACGATGTAAAAAGAACAAGAAATTTTAATTTCAGAATAAAGGTAGTGTGGGGCGTGAGCCCCTAAAAGGGGGATAAAAAGTTAAATCTTTAATCCCACACGCCCCCTAAAGGTAGCCTAAAGTACCCAAAACCGTTTTTAGAAACACTTTGACGTCATGGAAATTTCTGGGCGTCATAAAAAAATTTCTATAAAACCCAAAAAGGCGGATGCAAAACACTTTCCCGGTCTGCACAAACAAATAAAGGATAAAAAAACGATTTTTATGGGGATTAAAGGTTTGATCTTAATTGGTTTTTTTATAAAAAACCCTTTAACTGCGTCCCTGACAATAAAGTTTAAAAAAAAAAACCCACAGTAAATAAAAACCCCCCCGGGAAACGTGTGTAAAACCCCGGGCATAAAATATGCAAAACAACCCCGGGATTTGCATTACCTTTTGGGGGAATTTTTTTCTTTGTCTTTCACAAAAAAGATTCTTACCTAAGCTTTTTTTTGGCCCTATTTTGCACAGACAACTGACATTTTTGGGGGCAAAATTTTAGGGGCATTTTATAAAAATGGACAGCCCTTTTTAAAAGAAAATTTATTTCCATATAAAATTTTTTAGGTAGATAAAAAGAATCGTGACTGTCAAAGAAACATGTTTTTTGTTTTACAGACAAGATTTTGCCCAAAAAGCCGCTGCACCACAAAAAAAAAGAATTTAAAAAAGTTCTCAATCTACAAATGTAATTTATTTTCTTTAGCTTCAGGGTTTCATAAAAAGGAAAATATTTAAAAAATGGTCAGAATATTCACACCCTTTTTAAACGTTTTATTGTTGAGCCCGGTGGGGGAAGCGAAGGGGCATAGTTGTCCAAAAGGGTGTTTCGGTGTATGTGCATTTCGTCCCCTCCGCCGGGTTTGTTTTTTCCGGGCCATAATTTGACATGCATGAGCAATTGTTTAAATTTTGGGTGAAAATTAACCTTTAGTGAACGGGGGTATCCTGAAAAAAACCCTTTGGGTTTAAAGGTTTAAATTCCCAAAAAAGACTTTTCCGGGAGCATTTCTTTTCATGCATGGAGAGATTTTGATGTAAATTGGGACAATTGTTCACCATCATGAGACGAGTGCCTGCCAAAAAAATTTAGGTCCCCAGGTCTAAAGGGCAAGGGCCCCACTTAGAGGTCAAAGGTACAGAAAAGAAACTTTGTCCGGGGCATTTCTTCTTCATGCATTGAGGACTTTG
>NW_026461058.1:0-19153 GCF_021730395.1 Mercenaria mercenaria | reverse complement strand
AATCTTGATTTCTGCAGGATTTGCTGGATTCGCTGGAACTGCTGAACTCACAAAATCCGCCATTTCCAACGAGTTCTTTTTCCAACCAAACCAGCACACTTTTTGCCAGGACGCACCATCATTTCCGCAAGGTTCGCATCACTGGATATGCCGGATTCATCTCCCAACTTCAGATTCACCAATCTTCGCCAAATTCCCTGTTGGTAGACATCACAGCACATCCCACTTCTGACACCATAAAATGTGTCGGGGTCCAGGGACGATGAACTTAAAAACAATCATTAAAAAAAATGTGCGGTTCAAATCCTAGTTCATGCAAGGCTACTTAAGCAATTTTACCTAAGGAGCCGTACCCTAAATTCCCGATGTACCTATAATATACCACCTGAAGAATGAGAGACATGAGGGATGAAGTACAAGCCATATCTGATAAGTTTCAACAATATAATTGAAAAATACTCTCAAAAAAAAATGTGTACATGTAAAATTCATAAATCGTATTTATCTGTTCTGTTCTGTACTGTTCTGTTCTGTACCCCTTGTTCTTTCAGAACTTTTAAATGACTGGTCAGGATCTAGGTCTTCAATCATGGACATTAGGAGGCACAAAGATGAGCATTACTCATCTAAGCTGTGCAAACTGCAAATATGAGAGTGAGACGAGTGAGACACTCATATACCACTGCCCATGTAAATAAAATACATGCAAAGTTTCATGCGGAAATAAGTATTAAATATGTATCTTGAAATTCAGCATCTTCTAAATGAATCGAAGTTCCTCAAATATAATGCAGCGCTTGATAAAAAAATGAAAAGGGTAGGACACGAGCATAACCCGCATATCGCCCAATTCACAAAGATAAAAACATCAGTTAGGCTAAACATTCATCTTTATGCATAGTTAAATAATCGTTTCTGTACATCAAGTTAATCCATGAATCAGTCAACATGAGCAACTCGGAATATAACAGAACTGTAAAAACCATTGAAGTAACAAGTTTTCATAACGATCGGCAGCTGACAGTACTCCCAGGATCATCGCAGCATTTCTTTCTGTCTATCCGTCAAAACGAAAGAAGAACATGTGCAAAACATAAACAAAACAAACGTCATCGGCGCTGAGCATTCTGATTGGCTGACCGCATCACACACCGCTGTATAAACAATATAGTCCAAGAACTGTCATCAATCTTCAGGATAAATAATCATCGTCCGCCATGTTCTTGTACATGATTTAAAAAATAGAAATTCAAAACAAGAAATAACTTAACTGAACTCCAGAAACTCCAACTTGAATCCAAACATCGAACGCCATCCTTACTTTCACTTTCGAAATGTTCCTGTTCCGAGTACTAGCGTAAATAACTTTAAAAAAAATCACTAAATCTAATGAATTGACTTGTTTGAATGTTTCCAAGGCGTGGAAGAGGTAGATCCAATGCGCGCTCTTCGTTATATACCATGCGATGCTGGATTTGCTGGAAAGTCGGTCAGAATTGCTGGAACTCAAGGTCTCGGCTCTTCCGCCATTACTATCGTCAAATCGTCAACGCACTTGTTCCACAAGTCTTTCGGGATCGATCCTACCTCCAGATAACTCGTGTTGTACCTAAAATAAATCTTTTAAACACATGCAAGACAAAAATAATATATTTGTGATAAAATCCTCAATTTCTGGCCTGATTTATGAGTTTTATCGACTACCGGAAGGGGTTACTCAAAGATGGAATGTCGTAAACTCCAACATTTCCAGCCACTGTACCCACAAAATCAACAGAAGTTATGAATATTTATCAAATGGCCTAACAGAGACACCTAGCGTTAAAAATGACAACCTGTTCATATGTCTGTACGTTGTTCATCAGGTAAACTATGCAGAAACAGCGTGTTAACACCGTTAGCAGAAAATAAGCCGATAATAACATTTGAAGTTGCACAAATTCGGATAAGCCTTAAGACCGGATTCGAACCATAACAGAGTATTATATTACTATTCTTGTATCCAACAACCATGGTCACCTGGGCCCCACAATATTATCAGATAAAAGTCTTATCTTTTTGGTTTTGGAAAATCATGTCTTGTTCTCGACACTTTTTATCCAGAATGTGGCTCAAACTTAGATTTCAAAATCTTTTCTTGGGAAAATGATTATTTTAGAGACAGCGATCTACTATTTTGTGTAATCCTTATGATGATTTCAATTACTTTTACAGGCTAGCTGTTTCCCAGCATACATACTAAATCCTCCAAGTGGTTCCACAGTGATAGATTGTTGTGCTGCGCCAGGAAACAAAACAACACATCTGGCAGCTATTATGGGGAATAATGGGTACAAACAAATTGATTAATATCCATGTGTAACACTAATTCATGTATGGCACAATATCCATGTATTGCACTTTATCTGTGCATGGCACAATATCCATATATGGCATGATATCCATATATGGCACCATATTCATGTATGACATGATATCCATGTATGGCACACATATCAGATATCCATGTATGGCATGATATCCATTTATTCTATACCTATTTTATCTATCCAGTCACGAACGTTCATTTGCAACACGTGACCGTACAATATATTACGGTATTTGGATGCACGTGCATACAAAAATCCTGTATTTTCTGTTTTTGGATGCACGCGCGTACAAAAAAATACTGTATTTTCTGTATTTGGACAGTTCAACAGTTCCATGTTAAACATACGATAAAGCCCAAAACGCGTGAAAATGTTCCGAATGTAAATCAGATGAAGTAGGTGCTCTATGTACAGGGTTTGATTATGCGTCTTAAAATCTGGATTTAATTTGAGTTTTTTTTTTGTTTACAACACACAAAAACGATTCAAGGGATAACAGTGCTGTCTGATTTAGATATTAAAACGTTCGTTAATAATCAAAAACTTAAAAATACAATAAAAAGGATCATCAGATGTTGGAATATTTGAAAATTCGCTTAAAGAAGCCATTCCAGACGAAATTGGTATCAGCCCTGACTGTCTGAATAGCTGCCTCAGCAGTTTTTATTGAACGGTTAAGAAACAAAATGGAGAAGATTATGAATGGCAACGGACAGGCGGTCAGCATCCAAAACATGTCTGCTCTATAATTCAGTTTTGGTCGGATATTCACCAAACTTGCTGACAATGTTTGTGGGCATTACATCTCGGCCAATTTCGATAACCAGCCAAATTGTACCAGGCACTCTTTGATTATAGTCCTTGAATTACTCTAAAAACGGGGAATTTAGCCTTGTCCGCTCTTTTAAGTCGGACAGTTTTCATCCGATCTTCACCAAACTTGCTGACAATGTTTGTTGGCATATAATATCTCAGTCAAGTATTATTACCACCCAAATCGCCAAATGGCTGTTGTAGGGAGATTGCACCAATACTTTTTTTAATGATGATATGCAGAAAAAACAACATTCAATGAATTACGTATATTACGTATGAAGTGAAATAAATATAGAATAAAAAGTTTATTTAAGGTCTAACATTGTTCTGTATAATATATATTTGCACTCGTACCATGCAGGGAAAAACTAGAAAAGTCAGGAATACAATATTCAGTGAAACATTTTTTATTTAAACTATTTTTATAGTAAGGTAAAATAGATATAGAATAAAAAAGTTATTTAACATTGTACTGTACAAAATAAGATATATTTGGACTCGTACCCAGCTGAGAAAACCACATTGAACTCACCTAGCGGCTCATCCAATATGGTTTTCTCAGCTGGGTACTTGTCCAAATATATCTCCGTATTGTACAGAACAATGTTAAATAACCTAATAATATTGCACAATATCCATTTATGGCATGATATCCACATATGGCACCATATCCATACATTGCACTATATCCATGTATGGCATGATATCCATATATGGCACCATATCCATACATTGCACTATATCCATGTATGGCATGATATCCACATATGGCACCATATCCATACATTGCACTATATCCATGTATGGCATGATATCCACATATGGCACCATATCCATACATTGCACTATATCCATTTATGGCATGATATCCACATATGGCACCATATCCATACATTGCACTATATCCATGTATGGCATGATATCCACATATGGCACCATCCATACATTGCACTATATCCATTTATGGCATGATATCCACATATGGCACCATGTCCATACATTGCACTATATCCATTTATGGCATGATATCCACATATGGCACCATATCCATACATTGCACTATATCCATTTATGGCATGATATCCACATATGGCACCATATCCATACATTGCACTATATCCATGTATGGCATGATATCCACATATGGCACCATATCCATATATTGCACTATATCCATGTATGGCATGATATCTATGTTTGCAACAATATCCAGTTATAGCACAGTATTCATGTATGGACACTCTATATTTTGAAATGCACAGACAGCAACTTTTCTAAATGATTCATAGTTCATTTATGCAGAGAATGTAGGAATCTTTCGCTTGTTGAAGGTGCAGACTCAAAGGTAACTGTTGAGGTGGTAACGAGGCTCTGCGGAGTTACTGTGAAAACTGTTACCCAAGCATTGCATATTTCCGTCTACACTAACAACCAGTGATAAATTCTTTTCTAGCATAAAATTTATTCAAATATTAGAAGAAATGAAATAAAACGGATGCTTTCAAGAGTGGCTCTATTGTATTTAATACATATTTTCACTTTTATTGTTATTTCCCAATGTGAAATGTACGTTTTTGTCAGACTAGTAATTGAGAATACGTGACATTTCTATGGTGACTGTGATAACCTCCAGGACTAATTTATTCAGTATGTTTAATCCACAGAACAATATATGCCTTTGACAAGGATCCAAAGAGGTTGTCAACGCTGAAGACACTTGTAGCAAAGGCTGGGGCTACTTGTGTACAAGCTGGATGTAGAGACTTCCTGTCTGTTAGTCCGCTAGACAAGATGTATGAAAATGTGGAGTATATATTGGTGGATCCTTCATGTAGCGGATCAGGTAGCTCTTTCCTTCAATAATGACAAACAATGCAGTACTTTACCATTCTTTGTTAGTTTAAACTTAATTATGATGATTCAAGCCTGTGGCTCACACACTAACAAAGAACAAATATTCACAATTATACATACACATGCCTACTTTATGTGTGAATAATCAGATATAAAGTTAATGCAACTTTTATGAACAAGGCTGATAGGGTTTTATTTTCATGAAGAGAAGTGGCATACACCTGTTATTTTGGGAAAAAGTTGGGTTTTTTTGTAGGCAAAGGGGAATAAAAACCCTTGTTATATCCATCTTTATGAAAAAAAATCTTGTACACTTTCAAAGGAATTTTCTTCCTGGAACACCGACCAGCACTCTTTGCCTTGATAAGGGAATGTAGAGACCACAGTCAAATTCTGCTTTCATCGAGGTTTGCGCTCTTGTTTAAAGTCTGGTTACTTGTAAACTGATAATAGTATATTTTTGTATTAATTTTGACTATCCAGGTAGATAGCAAGTCAGTGAATGTATGCATAGATCAACTCATGCCTGAAATTATTCCTGTAGCATCACCTTGGATCATTATGACAACTTTACAACAAGAACTGTCTGAAATTGTAGAAAAGACAAAAATATCTGTAGCATTTTGTATTATATTGCTTTCCTTTATTTCAACAGGAATGGTTAACAGGCAGCAACAGTTTACAGACGAGAAGGAATCGTGTACCTCGGAGAGGTTGCAACAACTGTCCAAGTTCCAAATATCCATTCTAAAACATGCACTTAGTTTTCCACATGTTAAAAAGGTCGTTTATTCAACGTGTTCCATTCATGATGAAGAAAATGAAATGGTTGTTGAAGAAGTTTATTCACAGTTTTGTGAGAAGTTTGAGATAGAAAGTGTAATGCCAGAATGGAAATATAGAGGAAAGAAGATATATAAACATGGAAGTCAGTGTTTAAGAATGTCTTACGAAGATTGCCAAACTAACGGGTTTTTTGTTGCAAGTTTTATAAAGAGAAGTAATGAATTGTTAGAAAATGATGTACCGAAATGTTCTGATAAAAGGAAGGAAAAAATCAGCAAAAGTGAATTTAATTCTTCATATTTAAGAACAGTAACTTTAAGATTTGGTGAAAAGAAATTGAAGAATAATAGGCAAAAAGTATATGTACGAACTAATGGCTTTTTGGGTAAACATTCTTATATCAAAGAAAAAGACAAAACAATAAGGGCGACAGCTAGATGGACTGTGATGAAGTAAAGCATTTGAATCAGTTTCTTAAATATAACATACATTTGTTGTGTCCCCAAAAATGTTTTGGAATGCAATTATATTTTCCCATGTTTGTACATGTATGTTTTCCTTACATCTGTCCAAATTTGTGCCATGAATAGCTCAAGAAGTATTTGACCTTATATATTAAGGCATTGAACATTATAAGATTGTAATTAAGTATGCGAAGTTTTGCACCTGTAGTTTTGTTTGTGATTTCACTCAGTCAGATCAGAGTTATGGCCCTTGACAGTAAAAAGTTATGTATGAAGTTGCATCTAGGGTTTTCTTGGGTATTTCACTCCACAAGACTAGAGGTATGACACTTGACTTAGACTAAAATATGCCTTAAAGGCCTCAAAATTTATGTCACATGTATCTTAAGAACTGTATAGAAATGTTGTTCAGCTTATAAAGTTGTACGCCTGGAGTTTTATTTGGGATTTACGGCCTTCTTTCCCTTTCCTACCTTCCCTTCTATATCCAAGACAAGAAAAAAGATTGTTTTTTTTTACTCTTCCACTTTCTTTTATCTTGTGTTTGTGGTATAGATACCAGACTCCCCCAATGGCTTTCAACCCCAACCTTAGGTAGTATGAAAGTTTACTTAATGCATACCAGTAGCATAACCGTTCAGTGATAGAAAGTAGGGGCACCAGTTTCCTTAAGTGACATCTAATTTTCTCAAGTTATATGTGAGTTAAATGCTACTGGATAAAATATGTTTTTTCTTTGTTTATTGTAAAATAATGTAATGAATCTGATATTTCAACAGGTCAGATTTCTAGAAATGAAGGACTATACACAATGAAAATTTGATTACATGTAAATGAATGAAATGGATTGAATATACAATACCAGGATCAGTGAAGAGTTAGCTCAGTCGGACTGGATATCCTATATATATTAGGACTTTGTGTCAGTTACTCATTCCACTTAACTATTGCATTCTGTTAATTTCTTTGAATAAATTCGTTTCATGCCAGGTTTTACACTTGGCTTGTATAAGAAATCTGTGCTTATCCATTTATTTTTTGGCCTATTATGTCGGGAGACATATTGATTTACTCCTGTCTGTCTGGCTGTCTGTCACAAATCTTGTCCACCCTCTTAGTTGAACATTTCTAATCCAATCTTCACCAAACTTGAACAAAATGTGTCTGCCAAGTTCAGTAACTAGCCAGATCGGCCCTGGCACTTCAGAATTATGGCCCTTGAATTACCGAAAATACTGAATGCCTGTGATACAGGTCTTGGTGCATGGTTGACTTAGATATATAATGGAGAAGAAATGCCAATCTAGATGATTAGGCAGTTGTGGGAGACATGTGCTTTTGTCAAAAGCAGCTCTAGTTCATTTAAATTGTGTATTAATTAAGTGCATAAAAATTACCGTACTTGTTCATCGAAGTACGCTTTTGGATCTTTGGTGTTACTTCTAACATACTAGTAATATGCTTAGAGCTATTATACTCGCCATTCCTTGTCGGCAATTCTTAGCAGAAAAAGTCATATCTCAGTAACTATTACAAATACTGGTTTGAATCTTCACATAATGCTTCCTAGGCATCAAAGCTATTGAAACAACCAAGTTAGATAACTCTTGGTTGAATGGCCCTTTGTCGACTTAAAACATTTGGTTACAGTTTTTGTGTGCAGCTAACAAGCAGTATCTCAGTAACAGCTATATTAGATTTAAATTTTCACACAGTACTTCCCAGTCACCAATGCAACTGAAAGAATCAAATTAGATAACTCTTGGTTGAATTTGATACAAATCATGGCCCATTTTCAACTTAAAAAATTCAGTTGAAGTTTAGTGTGCAACTAAACTATCAAACTGTATCACAGGAACAACTACAGCTTAGAAAATGTCCACTAGTCAAGCATGCTTTGGATAAGTTTGCTGCTGAATCCATACTTTACTTTAAACAATATCACTTCTGAAACTGTTTGGTTAGAGTAGAAAATTAGCCTGGATGTTCCTTTGGTGGACCCCTCCCAAAGTTGTTCAAATAATTGAATTCCACTTAGAATTCTGGTTGCTATGGCAATGGAAATGAAAAGCTTTAAAAATCTTCTTGTCCAAAACTGCAAAATGTAGAGCCTCAATATTTGGCATGTGACATCATTTAATGATCCTTTATGAAGATTGTTCAAATTATGTCCCTGGGATGAAAAGACGACAGGCCCTGGGGGTCCCAAGTTTTACATAGACTTGTTTCAGAAAAAACTTTAAAAATCTTCTTGTCTGAAACCACAAGACCTAGGCCTTTGGAATTTGGTATGTAGCATCGCCTTATGGTCCTCTACCAAGATTGTTCAAATTTTTTTACCCTGGGGTGAAGAGGCCCTGCCCTTGGGGTACGAAAATTTACATAGATGAACACATGAACAAATTTTGAATATCTTCTTGTCTGAAACTACAAGGCATAGGATTTTGGTATTTGGTATCTTGCATTGCCTAGTGGTCCTCTACCAAGATTATTAAAATTAAACTCCTAAGTTGAAAAGAGGCCCCACACAATGGGCTCCAAGTTTTACATAAGATTTATATAGGAAAAAACTTTAAAAAAACCCGACTTAGGCCTTTGATATTTGGTATGTAGCACTGCCAAGTGAATCTCTAACAAGATTGTTCAAATTATGCCCTTGGAGTGAAAAGAGGCCCTGCCCTGGAGGGGTCACTTATACGGGTTATATTGGAAAATACTTCAAGAATTATCAGATCATACATGTATTTCCTTGACTGTTTAAATATAATTACCTGATGATCCAGTGTAATTAGAGGTCACCTGACTGTGGCCTTGACCTACTGACCTACTTTCTTGATTTTAAAATAAAGCCTTGAAATTTGTTTGACATGTGCAGTTTTGCACACGGATCTTAAAACTGACTTACAGTGGCAATGAATGTGTCCTACTGACCTACTTTCAAAATGTTTTAGAATCAGTTTGACATTTGAAACATTTAGCGCATATCACTCAGGTAAGCGATCCAGGGTCATCATGACCCTCTTGTCTTAATAAAGATTTTAGAATCATTATTTTTACCCAATTCAAATTTCCAATACCCAATTCAGACAAAAAATACAGGTGCCAGACTAAAATGGAAGTACCTTTAAATGATTTCTTCTCATGAACCACTTGATGGATTTTTACCAGACTTGGTTTCTAGCATAACTGTCCGCGTGGGCGTATTTGGCCTTTTTAGAAAACAGAACATTTAAACGCCTTGTTATCTGTCGCTTGATGGATCTTCATCAAATTTATTCTGAAGCTTGATTGGAAGGTCCTATCCCAAACTTGTTCAAATTGGGACACGTGTCCGGTTTAGGGGCCAGACAGATCTAAAACAGAAAAAACCCCATAAAACTCTTGATTGTTCTTCATCGAACTTTGTAGATTATTGTAAGTTCATCTCCCAAATTCTTAGCTGCTTCGTGCATTTCATCACGAGTAGGGTAGAACCGTCGACTTTCAGTAAACTAGCTCAATCTCAACAATGAATTGAATACTTCGTCTTCAGATTCAGATATTTTGCCAACACGTATTCTGAAATCACATGTAGATGAACTTCTCTCTAGTATCACTAAATTGGTGAATCTCTCATTACAACAAGGTGATTTTCCTATGAAATACAAACAAGCAGTTGTAAGACCTCTGCTAAAAAGCCGGTCTTGAACTAGAGCTCTCCAGTTATCGTCCTGTGAGTAATTTATCATTTTTATCAAAACTAAAGCTGTTCTTTACAGATTGAACAAGCATGTGAATCAAAACAGTCTTTTTGCCTAAGAACCAGTCTGCATACAGGAAATACCATTCCTGTGAATCTGCGCTACTTCGGTTAGTCAATGATCTTCTAAGTGGTATGGAGAAAAGGGAAGTCACAGCCCTTATTGCGACTGACTTTAAGTGCGGCATTTGACACTGTCGACCACGGCATTCTTCTAGATGTCCTAAAAGCACAATATGGCGTCTGTGATACAGCTCTTCAATGGGTAGACTCCTATTTAAGGCCTCGTACTTGTAAGATTAATAGCAACAATGTATATTCATCAGACCGCTATCTCAAATGCAGTGTGCCCCAGGGCAGTTGCCTTGGTCCTTGGCTGTATCTCACCTATGCTGTACCTCTTTTTGATGTCATTCCAACATCCATATCAGTCTACGGTTTAGCTGATGATCATATAGCAAATAAAAGCTTTCGTCCTACATCTGTTTCCGTAGAATCACAAGCGATCGGAGACCTTGAAAGGTGCTCAGTTATAATCAATGACTGGATGAATAGAAACAAACTGAAAATGAACACTTCCAAAACTGAATTTATGTTTGGTAGCAGACCTCAATTGAACATATATTTTACACATTCTATTAACATTGCTGGTGACGATGTCAAACGTGAAAGCACAATTAGATATCTCGGTGCATTTCTTGCCGAAACCTTGAACTTTAAAGATCAAGTAAATCGCAAATGTTGAATTACCTACGAATTAAGAACACCCGAAAATAAAAGCAGCCACTGAAAAAATTCAAGATACTTCTTTCATGTATAGCTGTCACACTGGCAGAGTACCTCTGTACTCAACAGAATTGTTTTCAGAGTATATTCTTAGTAGACAAGGTTTGAGATCGTCTGAAATTTCAGAATGTCGCTACGTTGTTCCATACAAGTGCAAAACATTCAATGATAGAAGTTTCTGTACTATTGGTCCAAAACTTTGGAATGAACTGCTGTTAGACCTACGCAAAAGTAAATCACTTGACACATTAGAAAATCTTAAGACACTGTATTTCAGATATTTCGCGGCATTGTTTTGAATTTTTGATAACTGTTTATCATGCGGAAACAGCAGGTGATAGTTCTTAAATTTTTGTAAAAGGTTTTACATTTCAACATTTATATCTCCATGGTTTGTTTAATAAACGCACTTGTTGGTAAGGCTCTATGGGTAGGGTAGTGTGTAGTATTTTTTTCTTAAATGGTATATGATGGCACCATTAACCAGGGGGTTTGAACCTCTACATGCAGCTCGTCTGGGCGTACCACGTGATGCTTTAAGCACTAGTATTGGCAATAGGGGTAAAATGACCTCAAGGGTAGGGGTGCGGTCATGACTGTTTCTGCAATAAGGCTGCTATTATTATTATTGTCATAATTAATATTGTTATGATAACTATTATTACTATTATGTACAACGCCGTTGAATATATCATTGTATAAAAATTAGCGTTTAATCAAATTATTCAGTTTCAGTTTCCGTACATGAAGAATTCAACACCCCGTGTGAGGCTTGAACCCACTTCGGTGAGGGGCAAGGGATTTGAAGTCGACGGCCACGGACGCTTTGAGCACCTCTTGAGGAGGATCCCTATTGCTTTAGGCCTCAGTAGGTTGCAGTGACCTGGCGACTCTCAAGTCGTCAACAACTTTCAATTCCTAGTTTAACTAACAAAGTTAAGTAGTTTCAACCGTTGAAACTTTATGGGATGACGTCACACCGTTGAGAAGGATCCCGATTTTTTTTTTACAATCAAAGGTCGATGTTACAGTAGCCTAACCAAGAGACTGAAAATGATTTCCGGGCTGTAAGATGTATAATGAAATAGCTACAACTTTCAAGCTAACTACCACAAAAAGGTCGATTTTTGGGTAAGTGACTCAAAGGTCAAGGTCGCAGAGGCCTGGCTTAATTTTTGGTATTTTTTGTTTGTTTTACGGACTCTGGGCTAGAACATTTTCAATGACTAAGCGCCATACTAGAAAGATCCTAATTGAATTTTGTGGTTAATGACCGACCTGACCAAGGTCACGGGGATACCACCCAACATCTCTATTTAAAATTTACTTTCAGTTTTCATTGCATCTTAGTATCCTCTCATCAACATACTGTCAATTGCTCACTTATGCACTCGTACTTATACTGGTATTTTCTTTTGGATAATTTTCTTGATACCGTATCTTGGTATCTGCATCTTTTCCCCCCACACATTACCCTCCTTCAACCCTGTAAATGTATTTTACTTCCATTTCCCAGTCTGCTAGCAAATGTGCATATTATGTCCAATTGAGCTCTTGTTAACAAATCAAAATCCAATTCCTCACATTTAAACTCCGTATTAAATTTTGATTTATTCATATTGCGTGTCGTATCTATTTGAAACACCTAAACCAAACCCAAATCCAGTAATTATGGAACGCCGGGACTGTCTGATGGGATCCCTTTTCTCAACCTACATGTAATTATTGCCAAAAAAAACAAACTGGTCGCATTATTCATCGTCTGGTTTGTGGATGGTTTTATGTTTTATTGCAGTCTAAAGTTTGCTTTATGTGACAAAACTGTAGTTAGGTAACAAGGACTACGTTAATACATATTTTAAAGTTCGACATTCTGTTCCGAAGCTGTTTCAACGTATATATATCCCTCTTGCAGCCGATGGTAGTTGATCCCTATCCCCGGTGTCTGATATTTTCAAGAATAGTATTCCATTTGGTAAGAGGATGTGCAAATAGGATCTGAGGAACAATAAAAATAATTTTTCCCCGTTTCTTATCGTCTTCTTTTTGCGCGGAAGAAGTAAAACAAAACACATTGAATCACCTAAATATAAGTAACATATGTATATAGTATATACCTCGGTTTATATATCAAGTGACTGAATTACAACCTAAAAACACCCAATGACTGCGATTTGTTTTTCGCGTTTTCGCGTTTGTGAAATTGTGACACACCGCAGACTAAATTGCAACTTACGTTCGAGTAGAGTTCAGCTAACAAGTGGATTAGAGATTTTTGCCGTAAGTGAAAAATGTTCTTTTGTTTATAGATGTTTTCATTCTACGAAAAGTAACAAAAGTTATTAAACAGAAAATGATAAAGTATGAAGATATGATATCCTTTTTTATTCGATATTACCTGAAATGTTAGTTAATTCTTTAGATTATTTAGTTCTAATTTGCTAGACGTTCAAGAGCGTTCTTTTTACATAATTGAGAAATGATTGTGAATGATTGATTTCACAACAGATAATATGCCCATTGTCACTATGAATGATGTACAGCTTTAAGAAAAAAATGTCTTACTTAAAGAAAAAGTTAGGATTGATTTCCGTAAACACAGAGAAAGGGGCTGGAGTGTTTGAGGAAGTGTTAAAAGCCTTATGTGTCTATCTACGTGTTTATTTTAAGATGATGAGAATTACCGTTAAAATCTCAGTTCCAACAGGTGGATTTGCTTCTCGAACAACATTTGCAAATCGGGAGATAATATAAGCAACATAATACATCTGTGCAACTTTTTTTTTATCAGTACCATGGTCCTGCTTGGCGAATCTACAGTGGCTTTCGAGCTCAAATTTAGGAATGAAACATTGGTATGTTTATACATATAAAACAGATTATTTTAGTTAGTATAGAAATTGTCAGGATGCATTTATCGCGTTCAATACCGAAAACATCCTAACATGTTGGCGAAATTTAATGAATGCCAGGTATAACCGGATAAAATTCGGATACCGGAGAAAGTAATGTTATTTCCACGAAGCTACTTAATCAAGACAACATTTAAACTTCAAACGAAAATCCAACGAAGATATTAATGACGCATAAACAATTTAATACATACAGATATCTAAAATTAAAATTTTACTTTAAACAGTATAATTATGGGTATTGCGCAGCAAATATAAACATCGAAATAAAAATTTTTACTAGTCCATATACTTTCCTTCTTTAGAAAAGAAGTAGGTATTAAATCGGGTGTGTCTTAAAATCAGATGATTTCTTGTAACTTACACCACTTTTCTTTATAATAAAGATATTCACTTATATATTCTAGTTACATTTAAACCTTGTGCATACCGAAGTCGTTGTCACATCTACACCTGTGATGCTCCCTCCTATTCCAGTACCTCGTCTTGCAAACATGGAACCAGGTAAGCCATTGAAGGCATCGTCATTTCTGCCTGTCATATTTGAAGTTCATAGCTATATTTGAATTTATTCATAGTATATTTGGTAACATTGTTATAAGTTTCGAATGTTTTGTCTATATTTGCTTTTTTAAGAGTATAAGGTTTAAAGAAATCAAAGTACTGAAAGTACAGAAAGGCTGGCTACCATAAAACACTGAATGAAAACTGTGCGTGAAAGATGTTTGCAAAATCTTAGATATTATGGGTTTTCCATATCAAACTAAGGCGGGCATAGAGTATTGTTGTGATGAACCATCATGATTAACTTGTGCATCCAAGTTAAAGTTCAATCGAGAAACCTAGATTATCGGACGTAAACATGGGTTCAAGAGAGTAAACTATAGTTTACGCCCGTTATCCTGTGTGTTTGCTCGAAAATTTATGTTAGTATTCGATAATCCTAGTTTTTCGACCAATAATGTAATTACTAGTATTTGATAATTTGATTGCCGAGAACCACTGTTTACGGACGTGAACCTATGTTTACGACAATAAACTTGGGTTTACGATCGTGAACCATAGTTCACAAACGTGAACCTAGGTTTACGTTCGAAAAACTTGGTTTCTCGAACAAAACTATGAATTTCGGCCGTTATTCTAAGTTCACGAGCGTGAACCTATGTTTACGGTGACCGTCGTAAACCCACGTTCACGGTCGTAAACGTAAGTTCTCGATCGTTAACATATGTTCACGTTCGTAAACAATGGTTTACACTCGTAAACCCTGGTTTACTCCCGTAAACATAGGTTCACGCTCGTGAACTTAGAATAACGGCCGAAATTCAAACATTTAGTTGAAACCTGGGTTCACGAGCGTGTTTTCGCTCGAAAATATGGGTAAGCTTTAGAAAAACCTGGTTTTACGTTCGAAAACCCTAGTTAATCTATTGTTTATCCTAGTTTTTCGACCGTGAACCTGGGTTCACGTTATCATTGGACAAGTGGCGTGCCATAACTGTTGATAGATGTTTGTAAAGAAGCGATAATAAACATTGAGGGACATAATATCAGATAAAATATTAAGGTAACAAACACAACATCTATATTTCGATATGCAATCCCAACCACCACTGCACACATACACATCATGTATGAATGTATGAACACAGATCAGATGGGGCGGTTTTCTTGTTCGTATGATTGAGGGAAAATTTGGGCTCGAACCCCGCTATAAACCGGACTGTTGATGGTTATTGTCTAGTCATGTTCCTTCCCTAATACGATGGTTATGAAAATTGACGTATCTGTAATAATGTATCCCCTTTTTTGAAGAGTATTCAGTTCCTACCAAGAGATAACTTAAACTAATTTTCCAGGAGGGCGTAAGTTCAAGACCCACTAGGATCAAACTTTGTTCATTATATGAGCCGTGCCATGAGAAAATCAACATAGTGCCTTTGCGACCAGCATGGATCCAGACCAGCCTGCGCATCCGAGCAGTCTGGTCAGGATCCATGCTGTTCGCTAACAGGTTCTCTAATTGCAATAGGCTTTGAAAGCGAATAGCATGGATCTTGACCAGACTGCGTGGACCATGCTGATTGCAAACCCACTATGTTGATTTTCTCATGGCACGGCTCACATTTCTTTTTTCAAGTAAGATAAACTTTATAAACCTTTTTTTCCCCAAGACTTATTATCATTGATTTGTTGCACAAAAGCTGAAATGTTTTATTTGCTTGGCCATTTCTTGCTGTTTAAAATGAATTTAACCTGGATGATGAATGTTTAGACATCTTTGAAAATACTTAGTTACATTTGTAAAATTTCTTGATTTTGCATTTATTCTTTAGTTTACAAAGTTTGGAAGAAATGTAGGTAGGTAGGTTTTACTTCTGCCCTATAGTTCTTTATGAATGCAGAGAGCAAGGCCATAATTTTTAAGAGTTGGAGCTTAATTTCTGTCCGGTTAAATCATTTTACTCGAGGCTCTCCAGAAAAATTGTTATCGACAATGTTTTTATTTTGTGCTTTATTGTTTTAACGCAATACTTTGAGGTTTCATTTAGAAAAAAATATTTGGTAAAATGAATTCTCTGTAATCGTTTTGCGCAATGGTTATCACTTTGAAATTTGTCTCTGTTTCAGCTGGAGGAAACAAAAGACATAATTTATATAAAAAAAAACAAATAAAAAAACAAACAAACAACAACGATACGGTAAAAGTCGTTTAAAGATGAATCACAGTGCGAAAATATGTTAACTCCAGGACTGTATCAAGTTAATGCAATTGTTAAACATTACCAATACGGGTCCACGATCTTAATATAACCTGAAAACAGTTGAAACAAAATTCGCTTACATCTACGCCCCCACCCTTTAAGCAAATTGGTGACAAAGCACTTTTTACATTATATCTTTCAGTATTCGTCAGAATATTTAAAACGAATTTAGTATAAAAATAGCCTAAAAATAGGTATAAAATGGTCATTTGTTTCTTCTAACCGTTACTGTGGCAATTCCACGCAGCGATTACGTCCAGTAGTACTTATAGCAATTGATCTGAAAGAATAGATTCTTAAAACTTAAGCCCTAAATATAAGACCTGACATAACTTGTATCACTTTAAGTTCATTTTAATTGATATTTCATATTTTCTTATTTTTCATGTTATATCAGGTCGTCGAATAATGCGCAGTATAACTCATACCGACGATTGTTTCTCGGAACCAGCGTTTGTTTAATTAGCTACATATAGACCCGGGTCATAATCTATAACGAAGCGGTCAACAGTGTTGAGTTACGGAAAAGTTCCATTCATACGGACATTTCATTCATAGAGGCGAATTAATTTACTATAATTATGTAATATTTTCTAATGTTATCTTTCAAGTATTTACCGTTAGAAAAATAAAACATTATTATAACATGTTTGAGCAAATAGATCTATTGAAACAGGTAAGTTTAACAATCTTTATACAACTCGATGGCAAAATTGATAAACGTGGCGGACTATTTGAATTGCGCATGAAATTATATTTTGTGTTGTCAGTCTCAGCACCTGTTGAACTTTGCGGAAACTCGATATATGGTTATAATAGTCTGGCGAATATCGCCAGCCTAAAAATGACTGAATTGACATTTATTTGAAAGTCGTGTTAATGTTTTTGTAAGTTATGCAGATTTGAATCTATTAATTCCATCACACACAGATCTGATCTCTGTGACCGGGTACAATATAGATGTTAATACATTTTCTTGTTTTGTATTTTTTTCATGTAGGTCTAGAAGATATCGTAGAGGAAAACAGAAAAATGAGAGAACTGACTTCATGCATTTACTGTAAAGTAAGACCGAGAGAAGTTGTCTACATTCCATGCGGGCATCTGTTATATTGCTATGTCTGCGACAATTTAAGATATCCCAGGAATTGCCCTTTATGTGACGCTAGGATTCAAGGTTCTGTGTATACTGGGCACTAACTGAGATAGAGCAAGAACAAAATTAAGCATTGATTGCAAAATAACAATCATTAAAGTCATCATATCTCGACCACAATCAACTGTTTTATTCCGTTTTTAAGCACAAAAATATAAGCCATCTGAGCTCAGTTTGACAAAAGTTTGCAACATATATCTACAGAAACAAAATTTCTTTACCAAGACTGCTATACTGCTATCATCAAGAAGTCTATTTAGAAGACACTGACTGCACCATCATATAACTGAAAAACTGTGAAAATACGGCGCTAAACCCTAAACAAATGAACCGTGCCATGAGAAAACCAACATGGATCCAGACCAGCCTGTGCATCCGCGCAGTCTTGTCAGGATCCATGCTGTTCGCTAATGGTTTCTCTAATTGCAGTAGGCTTTAAAAGCGAACAGTATGGATCCTGACCAGACTGCGCGGATGCGCAGGCTGGTGTGGATTCATGCTGGTCGCAAACCCACTATGTTGGTTTTCTCATGGCGCGGCTCAAATGTACATATTGACTCGACATGTTTTAAGTGTATGTATTTCCAAACACTTCCGCGTTGTTTTGTATAAATTCACAGACGTAAGTAGGTTAAAAAACCCTGATAAAAAGAAGAAGAAGAAAAAAAAGACAGGAGGTAATCCTACATCAGATTAAGGTCATTCAGATTGCCAAACTATTTTATTTTGACGCTGCTGACTTTTACGAATATTTTATAGTTTTATTTGAAACTTTTAGAGTATCTTGTTATGTGAAAATAAGAAATGGCCAGATTAGAACAACTTACAGGAAAGAGTAGTGTGTTTGTGAGAGATCCGCAATCTCAGGAGCCGGAGCCGAGCAGGAGCGGAGCAGGAGCCGATTGCGTAATCAATTAATTAATTAATTAGTTAATTAGATGCTTGGGGGAGATTGCATCATGCGGGTGTTAATTGCACAATCGGGAGATTTAATCTCATTTGCTGAGGGCAGAAAAGGTGTATTGAAAGGGATCAGGTGTTTTTGGCCACTGCTTATCTTGACCAATTAATTAATTATATATAATTAATAACGATTTTGTTATGAGGACAAGTGTACACTTCGTCAGCTGTAGGGAGCGTAGACAAAGTCAAGCAGACTAAAAAAATGGATGCCGGAAAGAATTTCGAGATCAGACAACGCAGGACAGTGCGCATGCTAGAGTTTTCATTGAAGGTTCACTATGCACAAGCTGTGGTAGATAACATAGAATACGCCACAAGGTCGGCTTGCTGCGGGTGCGAAATGCACGAGCAAGCGAACTTCAACCTTATCATATTTTTATTTTATTGGCTTACTTTGCGAGTGATGAATTCC
Source organism: Mercenaria mercenaria (assembly GCF_021730395.1). Taxonomy (NCBI): domain Eukaryota; kingdom Metazoa; phylum Mollusca; class Bivalvia; order Venerida; family Veneridae; genus Mercenaria; species Mercenaria mercenaria. Next base: position 131 of record NW_026461058.1, on the reverse strand, counting down.
AGAGACAATGGCTTTTTTGTGCGATATGTCTTGGTATCATTAACAAATCTGACAGAATGTAAACAGTTAAAATGTGAATTTGGATTTCAGAAAAGAAAATGCACATGTTGTTTAAAAGATGTTTTTTAAAC
>NW_026461057.1:0-33436 GCF_021730395.1 Mercenaria mercenaria | reverse complement strand
GATCAAGGAGATGAAAAGCATCTTCCTCCATCCTTGGTCTCGTTAGTGCCTTGATGATGGTGACTTTCTCCTTGTAGCTCACAGGTTCTGTTGTTTTTTCTGACTGAGCTCCTAGCTTAGCCAGTTTGTCTGCCTCTTCATTGCCTGCAAGTCCACAATGGGATGGAATACACTGAAGTGCTACTTTGCAGGTTATACTCAGGCTTTGCATTCTCCTTGCTAGCTGCGGAGCTTTATTGATGATCACAGCTTCCATGACAGACAGTGCATCTATGAGAAAGACGACTGAGGAGCTTTCTTCTGCCGAGTCTTTAACCATTGAGACGGCCTTCGTGAGTGCTTCAGTCTCTGCCTTGTAATTGCTGCAGTGTTTTCCTGTGGCTGCATGTTGTGTTTCTATCTTGCCGGATAGTTATTGAATGAAAACTCCTGCTCCTCCATCTTTGACGGCGCATGTGGTTGATCCGTATGTATAGACTTGAGCCCATGATTCCGGAGGATAGTCTTCATTGATCATAGCACGTGTGAGGCTCTTCCGAATGCCTTTATCTTCTTGCTTCCCGCGGTCAAGACGAGGAACAGTAAGTCTCACAGTCACTGAGGACAGATCATTCGCTAGTGGGTTTATAATGACTTCACTACCTAGGGGAATTGTTGGTATGCTCAGATCAGTTTTGAACTCTCGGTTGAGTTTCTTTGCCTCATGTACGAAGCTACTACGTTTGAGCCGATTCTTTGTGTAGTCATCTAGCTTGGCTTTCATGGGATGGTCTTGAAAAGACCTGAACTTCTCTGCTTGAAGCACAACATTCGCATCTTCTGTCTTGTAACGGTTGTGTGCCTGTTAGCTTCTCGATGATTGAGACTGGTGTAGACTTTGTAGCACCAGTCATGATCCGCAATGTTTGGTTCTGTCTAAAGCCTGTTGGTTAGTTTTGGCAGTAGTGGACCAGGCAGTTGAGCTATACTCTTAATGGGGTTTCACTGTTCCCTGATATACTGTCTTGAGTATTTGCTCATTTGCTCCCGACGTTGTTCCAGCAAGTTTGCGCATCATGGCAAGCTTCCTGCGGACCTTCCCTTCTGCATGACTAATGTGGGGCTTCCAGGTTAGCCGTTTATCAAAGGTCACTCCGAGGTATTTTGCTTCGTCTGCTTCAATCAGCGAAGTATTTACCATCTTGATTTTACCCGCCCTCTGCTTTGACGACAGGGAGAATAGTCTGGTGGACAATGTCTCTGTATTGATTGATACACACCAATCTTCAGCCCTAGCTGAAAGCTTGTTGATGGCGTCTTGCATCCTGTATGTGGCTGTAGTGGCATGTTCTTCCTTACACCATAACACCAGATCGTCAGCGTAGAGAGCAGCCTTAACTCCTTTCGGTAGTTCAGACACCAGATCATTGATGAAAAGCAAGAAGAGTGTAGGGGATAAGACTCCGCCTTGTGGGACACCATGACGCAAAAGGAACTTCCTACTGTTGGCATGTTCTAAACTGACTCTTGCTCTCCTGTTGTGGAGGTATGATTTAATCCACCTCAGCATGTGACCTCCTACTCCAGTCCTCATCAGCTTGACGAGGAGTCCATCAGTCCAGACTTTTGTCAAACGCCCGCTGCAGATCAGTCCATGCTGTAAGCACGACTTTCAGCTATTGGAAAAGGCGTCCTCTATCTCTTGCGATAGATAAGTGGTCTGGTCCTCAGTGGGGCGGAATTGCCTGAAGCCAGTTTGTTGCGTTGCGAATGGGCTGTTAGTCTCCATGTACCACTTCAGGCGTGCATTCACAATCCTCTCCATGGTCTTTCCAACACAGCTGGTTAGGCTGATTGGGCGATAGCCTTTCTTGTGGATGGGGATCATGACTGCCTCTTTCCATATCAGTGGAAGCAGTCCTTGTGTCCAGCTGTAGTTGTAAATTTCCAGGAGTTTGCAAATTGCTTCAGTGCCTAGATGGATCAACATTCCATTTGTGACTCCATCTGGTCCAGGAGACTTCTTTGTCTTCAACTGCCTAAGAGCTGTCTGTAGCTCATGCAGTTTAAGACTCTGCTTCATGCATTTTGGTGTCACTTGGCTTGTCTGCGTTTCCCTTTTTTTCCCGTCGGGCTTCCCTTTGTCGTTCCCTGTTGAAGGGGATGTTGGAAACATCTTTGTTATTAGAGGCAAAAGTGTTTGCCGCGTGTTTACCCGTCAACAGTTTACCATTCTCTTCCAAAGTTACTGAGCCTCTTCCTGTTTCTTCATCGTTCAGCTGTCTCGTCAATCTCCACAGCTTTTGGCCATCTCGCTCTAGGTTGAGCGAGGCTATGTTGTTTCTTCAGCTCTTCCTGTGTGCTTCCCGTTTGTGCCTGAGGAATTTGGCCTTGGCTTGCTGTAGAGAGAGGTTACTTTCTTGTGAGGGATTGTTTTCTGCTCCTTCCCTGGCTTCTGATAACTTTGCCTGTAGATTCTCCAACTCATCACTCCAGTAGGGCATATAGTCCTTTCTTGCTCCCCTTGGAATGGCGCTGTAAGCAGCCTTAAAGGCTTAGATTCACTACTATATAAGTGCCAATATACAACTCCCATCTTATCTGCTGCTTATCAGCGATAATGTAATAGCAACTGATAAGAGGGCAATTAGCACAGCAGGGACCCCAACTAGACCATGAAGATGTGTGCAGTGGAGTTGAAAGAAATTAATTTTTCTTCAGTAAATGTGGAATGATAATAATTATCATTTTAATATTATGTAGATGATAATAACTATTACTTTAATGTTATAATAATGATAATAATAATAATAAAAGAAATAATCATAATTATTATTATCATTATTAATATTATTAATAGTATTATTATATTATCACTGGTATATTATTATCATTACTATATTACATAAAGGATGAAAAAAGATTAATAATATTGAAAATAAAAATAATAATAAAACACAAGTATAGTGAAAACTTCCTGTCAGTGAATTCTTTGTGCTGACAAACAATATTTTTCGATTTGGAAATTGATTTTCATGTATTCACGTAATCAACATTATTTGAATATAAATTATTGTGTTCCATCTATACTGAATTTTCATTTTCTGTATGTTGCCAAAAGGGACTTTTTTCATGCTTTGCTTTGTAACTTTGAAATTCACAATCTGTTTTCAATTTAGACAAATGTTATTTACAGTATTCTGCAAGCTTTAAATGAGTGAAAGTCACATTTTTCAGAAATATCACAATTCTCCAGACAGAATTTGAAAAAATAAAAACTTGCATATTTCTTTAAGTAAGTTTCTCATTATTTCATTATTGTGAAAATGAGTTTCTGATTATTTAATTTTTGTGTTTGATCAACAAATATCTTTTTTTAACATAGAAATGCCAAAAAAATATTAGTATAACTTTAAAAGTTATCAATTATTCATTAATTTAAAATAAATTACATCGTTTCCCCTTCTCACTAATAGATACACTTGTAAGGTAGACTGACTCTCCAATAAACAATGACCCTTGTTTATTGGAGCCATACTGTGATGGTCATTAGCCCCCAACTGTGCTGGTGAAGACAAAAATCTCTTGGCCCACTGCCAAAATCTAGGCCTTTAAGTATACTGGCGTTGAAGTCTTTGACAACCCGGTTAATGTCTCTACCTTCCACTCTGATGTCTTTACAGAGTTCATCACTCAGACTTCGGTAAAAGGTCCACCTGGCCTTCTTGTAGTTCCATCTGGGGATGCTAGGTGAAGTAGAGGCTATACGGTCTATAGTAAGTTGGACTGGGCGATGGTCGCTACCACCTAGTTGTTCATTGACTTCCCGCTTGACATGTCCAAGTATGTCATCAGTACATAAAGCAAGATTAGTGTTTGATGTTGTTCGCCAGCTTCTTGACTAAAAAGTTGGGGGATCATCTGGCCTGTTGATGAGGTTAAGCTTGTTATCGTCTTGCCAGGTCTCCACTTCCTCTCCACGTTTATCCAGGTGGTCATATCCCCACCTTTGTGAGTGACTGTTAAAGTCTCCTACAATGATGAATCTGGTTTCATCAGTTGTAACTTTGTCAAGGAACAGAGCTTTGTCACTTGGAGAGTATATGTTCACAAGTTTCAATTTGAACTCGTTCTTTCTCAGGCTCAGAACTTGGAACTCGGAGTCATCCATATGCGTGTTGGATTGGACAGCGCTGATGTTGTTCCTGACCAATGTCATGATGCCTCCTTTTCGTCTGTCAATTCTGTCACAGCGAAAACACTGGTATCCTCTGACTTTGAAGGATTTTTCTGGCTGTAGGTGAGTTTCATGAATGCAACAGACATTCTTGTTTTTCTCATGGAGGATATGCTCAAGTTCAGCTTTCTTGCTGGAGACACCCTCCGCATTCCAGTGCATCAGCCTGAAAGGTTGATGCGGATTGGTTCTTCTCCTTGGTATGTTCCTCCTTCTTCTCTTTGCATGTTGTGGATTGAAAGAGGGACCCCAGTAGCTGTGAGTGGACTCTGTCGAGGCTCAGAGCCCGGCACTGAATCCCCCTGGAGGGACCTCAGAGATTCAGCACCACATTGATTAATACCGGATGGCTGTGTAGTCATAGCGATATTGCATGGTGCTGTGGTTCGTTAAGAGAGAGCCAATGGCCCAGCACCTCTGTCTTCAACTCTCTAGGTTTCTTTCGGGGTTACCTCACCCTTATTTCCGAGTTAAAACCCTATCCTGGGAACACAGGAGCTATTTGTCCCATAGCTGGGGGTCTGTTCATAGGCATCAGGGCGTGTCCACACACCGGTGGGCCTGGCATGCCACATGCCTGGGGGCAGACCTCCTCCGAGTCCCCTTCAGTTCTGCCTGAGGCCGCAAGGTGCTCAGTTACCGTGTGGCGCCAACTCGGAGGCACTGCAAAAGGGCTTGTCTATAGAGAGGCTATGTACTGGCAGGAAAGACTTTCGCACTCGGCCCCTTTTTTACCAGAAGTCTAGCCAGCGTTGGAGGCTAAAAGCGGAAGGTGACAAGAACACAACACACAGCACACCACACTTGACGCATCGACAGACCAATGCCACACATGTGTTGAAGTCATCCAGCTGATTAAAAAGAGCTTGGATTTAGCCAGATACCAATCCATCCTTGAAATAATGCCCAGACAGATTAACATTGATTTGGCAAACACAAAAAGCGCCAATTTTACGGCGAATTGAAATATAACATCTCTTAATCAGCCTTAAGTGGTTAAAAACCAAGGCTTTTTTGTAGCTATTCACACAATTAAGGATTACTCGGAGTACATCGTTATAAGCGTGTCAGTATCTAATTTCAAAGCGTATTGAATTATATATCATGATAAAGGGCATTACTACAATAACAAATGCGGTAGAAAAAAATCGTTATTTTTGTAGGGAAGGATTAGACTAGAACCAACAAATGACAAAGAAAAGTTGCATACTTCGAAGTCGGAAGCACATGAGAAAGAATATATTAAAGTACTGAAGTGGGTAAATATTTTTGATCTCACTTATTTCTTGCAGTAAGTTTCATATCGGCTGCCCAAAATGCACTGAGTTATTTGCCACTCTATTAATTGTTACTTAGATAAGTCACTTTTGTAACAGATTTCAATTGAACAGTATTACATTAAAAGCATATTTGGTTGCATACTTTTACCTACTAAAACTTTTACTAACTTAACTAAAAAGCTCACAAAATGATTTTTCAACTGTTATTTAAATAATAATTCATTTTCATCAAACACAAAGTCGAACATAATACATCTCGGTTGAAACAGTACGCAAAAGGCTGAGAAGTTACAAATCTACTGAAAATTTGAACACCATTATACAACTAAAGCACACTTTATAATCGTGTAGGGTTTTCAATCTCTATTATGAATAGTTTTAAGTCCCGTCTGGTTGAATACCATCTTTGACATTAAAGATGTGCACTTCTTCCGTCATCTGTCCCGTCTGTGACCGATCAATTACCTTGCAATAGACGATGGATTTTAAATGACTTGAACAAACAGACAATGGGTAGCATGAATGAGCCAGGCCCTCGGAGAAAAGGCTAATGGCACTCATAGGGGTCAAAGATGTTGGGTCAAAACTTGATAACAACATTTAAAATATGTCACGTACAAGACCATTCAAGACCAAGAATCCTATCAGGACGCTCACCTTCATACTAAGACTTCCAACTGCCCAAATAACTATGATAATGTAAATCTATAAGCATGGATGGAAATTATAATACATATGTTTAAAATAATAATACGATATAGTAATTTCGTTCGCAAGGCCATGGCCCGTAATTCAGTTGTTGTATATTTTATTTTTAGAACAGAAAATAGGATATTTGAACACAAAGTTTACATTCACCAGCTCAACGGTTGGTATCATATTTAAGGAGATAGTATACCTTGCTACCAGGGTAAATTCATATAAGTTCAACCGTTGCAATTTATTGTACTTTATGTAACTTTAGGTTTTAACTGCTACAATCTCAAGTTTTATTATCTCTGTCCCTTCATGTATATTTCTTATCCAGGTTTGAAGTATATATATAACCCTCCAAAGGTATTTTATATTGACAGAAGGAGGTTATTCAACACTTTTCAGTGAATACCCGTTACATAAAACAAATCTCTCAACTATGGCTGAATATCTTTAAGTATGATCATATCCTTGTCAATTCTATTTCCAGTAGGGGACTTTGTACTGCCTAGAAACATTTCCATTATGAAACGGGGCCCACGTTTTGTATTAATTCAGCTTTTTTGCGTTGCCTTTATTGGCCAATTTGAATTTGAAAAAAAGTTAAATCCATTACGAAAATAACACTTTATGTACGATGTTGTGCAGAATCAAATTTTGTCATTCATTTCAATAAGCTTCTCATTCTTTAAATTTCAGAACATTTCACGTTCATCACAGGATAACCCAAATATTCCAAATAATTATGTTTTTGAAAACCAAATACCAGTACATAAACTTATGACAAGGAACTTGATTAGATCCATCAGTCATGTTATTGTTAACCAGACATATGAGGATTTACAGCATATAATTTTTTTTTTTCATTTTGAAGCTCATTTTAAATTTAAACATGATGCTTGTTTTAGTTATTTGTTCTGCAAACCATATCTCTCACACATTATATTTACCTCATTTCGACTTCTCATTGAATTTTCATCAGGATGTTAATACTAATAGATCATGTCATGAAAGGGCATGTACCTTAATTTATCTTGTAAGTGATAAAAATGCACGTCGCTATGCGTTCCTTCAATGTTTCATTACATTCCGTAATAACATGAATTGAAAAAGTTACCTGTTTGGCAAAAATAATGTCTGTCAGTACATTCAGCCATTCAGCTGTCTGTTTCCTAATGCGTGAAGGGATTTTAAGGGATTCAAATAAAATGGTTTAAGACGGAAATTGTTTTTCAAAATGCTGCCTGGACTATACAGCTACCGACTCATTGTTAGATGATTCATTACTGAGAAATGTTTAACTTGGAATACAATATCGCTTTTTACCTAAGTAGCAGCGTTCGTAGTTTCATTTTCAATCGTCAGTAAATGATGACATTTGCATGGGGACTTTAAATATGCGTAAAACATGACCCATTTGCCAAACTATTCTGCATGGTTATAGCTTTGTTTTGCAGACAAATGTTAACTTTAAAGTTTATTTACACTACTATATCAGAATGTCGGCTTAATTTAAACAGAGTCATACCGAAGATACCTGATATATTAAGATCGACCCTCATCAAAAGTAGTTATTACAAGAGTTGATTTAACATACATATCTAAATGATACTTCAAACTAATAGTGGCTATTACAATGACGTAAATATTATCACAAAATGCTAGGGAAATGCTATTACAAACAAAACGAAAAGCGTATCTGGTTTATGTTCACATCTCTTATCAAAGGAAAGCATTTTACCTTACATTAAAAATGTTCAAATTAGTATACTATTTCTTATTCAGTTCTTGTCAAATATCGGTTGTGGTTTTGAAAAATTAATCTTCTGTACATGACTATTATAAAATGTATGTTATATTGCCACTTTCCAGGAGGAAAAGATAAAACAAGCATCAAATCAAAATGCCTTGACTCAGTTAGACAGCAAAGAAGCCAACAAAGTACGTGAAACAGAACAAAATGGAAAACACGCTCAGCGTGGCATTGAACCGAAGCCAAACATTACCAGTTATATATCAGGCTAGTACCACAAAGCTTATATTTACACGTTGATAATAACGAAGCTATTAAAAACAACATTCCTTTTTCAAAATTTCAAAGGGAATTCCAATAAATTTGAAGAATAGGAAATCTTACGTTAAGAATCGTAACAAGAAAATAGTGGAATAAAGAAACATATTATATCACCTCAAGAGCAAAGTAAGAGCCTTAAGCTATGTGTTACATAAAGCACAAAAGAGTAGCCACATAAAATCCCATATGCTGGAACGTCCGTCCGTCCGTCTGTCTATCTGTCCGTTTGTCAGTCGGAAAATCTGGATCCTGCAATTGCTCGAAAGGTAATCAAGCTAGGTTCATAAATCTTGTAATGTATATAGATAATGCACGTACATGACTTATGCTTGTAGGTCAAAGGACAGTGATATTATTATTATTAAAAAAATATTACTAAATGCTCCATAACTTTTATATGCCTTGGTGGATCAGTTTAGTGTTATATATGCATACGTTTCCCTTGATGAGACAGTTTGATCCATGCTTGTCGATTAAAGGTCAAGATCACTGTTTGAGATGAAGTGAAAATTAGTTTTTGTCCCGTAACTTTCAATTGCATTGAAGGATATTTTTATTACTACACCGAAATATTTTTCATGATAAGACTATTTGTGGCGCACATGACCCATGTTTGTCGGTCGAAGTTCAATGTCACTATTGAAGGTAAAGGTAAAAATTTGTTTCTGCTCCATAGCTTTTATAAGCATTGAAGGATTATCTTAATACTACACAGAACGTATCGTGTGCATGATCTATGCTTGTAAGTCAAGGTCACTATTGAAAGTTATGTAAAAATAGTTTTTGGTTCATAGCTCCCAAATACCTTGCATTTTAGTCTTAACATTGTTGCCAACAACCACAAGGGACGAAAACTAACAAATTTTATACCGGTAGCGGACTTCTGTATTGCCACTGCAATACTCGAATACTTGTTTTTCCCTTCCAGCGCAACGATGGACACAGTGCCCAAACTAGTGTTAAGAAATTTTCTCAAAAGCGAAAGGTTTGTATCAGAAAAAGGCTTTTATTTTAATTTTTTCTTTCTTTCTTTGTGTTGGCTTTAACGCCGTTTTTCAACAGTATTTCAGTTATGTAATGGCGAGCAGTTAACCTAACCAGTGTTCCTGGATTCTGTACCAGTACAAACCTGTCCAAGTAACTGCCAACTTCCCCTTATGAATCAGAGGTGGAGGACGAATGATTTCAGTCGCAATGTCTTTTATCAAATCATACGTAGAAGGGCGAAATGGCCGCCGGCTTCTTAAGTGCGTATCAAAAGATGGAAAATTATAATATTTAAGCAACTGGGACTTCCAAAATATGTATCGTATCTACCGATTGTTCCTTTGAAGCGATTTCGCTATTACCGTAAAATTCGTAACAAGCGAGTTCGTATGAAGTGGACTCGACTGTATTATTATCAATGGCCAGTGCTGTCTTTTCTTTGTTGGTTAATCCAGAACTCAATGAACATTTTTTAACGCAACCGTGTCTGTTTCAGTATTGTTTATCGAACTCTTTCAATCTCTCAGCTATATGTACGTAAATTTATATGATTCGCGGATGAATATATTTGTTCATTACAGGTTTCTTTTTTCAGTTACATCGTTTTAGTAGATATGACACTCGGAGTTCAACATCCGACTCTGTAATATCGTCAATGACTGCAACAAGTGAAGAATCGATAGAAAACAAATGTCATGTAGAGTATATGGCAGAGGTGTATCGAGACTGGATCAAACATCAAGTTCGAGTTGAAGATCTGTTACCTCTTCTCCCGCTTGGTAGGTGATATTTTTATCAGCAATGTATGCGTTTCAACTGTTAATTATTATGTTGTGAAGTTAAACAGTGTAAATAGGATATCACAATATACACGTAGTACTTACGACTATTGTCTCATGGTGATTCATGCAACAGTGGCGGAAGGACAGCGCTACTTGTAACTGTGATAAGAAAGCTTGCGACCGCAGATGTTTGATTTCGAGTTAATTGGACAGTATAAGATCATAATAGTACTTTCTAGTTAAAGTTTAGACCTGACAAGTTTATGTAAATGTATGAATGACATCGTAATGATTAAAACAGAATTAGCTGGCAATCAGTATTTGCCACAATATACTAGACAGAAGAACTAAATATCAAATCTACAATTGAGTTATACATTTACAATTAATTTCGCTAAAATCCAAGTCAGTAAAATACATCATATGCAATTATAGGAAAGAATGATACTGAAAACATAAAGAGCAAACAAAAATCGTGTCCTTCTGATGCGGTAGAAATGCTTCTTGACATTATGGCGATGAGTGACATACCTGGAATATGGCGGAGCTTCTTGGACGCATTGGAAACACTGGGTAATTGTTTTCTTCCCGTATATGCCAGAATTATTTAGATTTTGAAAGTGCACTTAATGGTTTATAAGATTATTAATAAACCAAAGCGCATGATTTGAATGTTATTCATATGAACTGAACTAGCATACAAAATAGTAAAATTGAAAAAGTTGAAAGTTTCGCGTGCGCCAAGCAAAACAAAATTGAAAATATTGCAGGATCAGTTAGATTGAGCGTATTCATGGACGGTTGCTCAAAATCCCTTTAATGTGGATATAAAAACAGAAAATTCTTTTCTGTTGTTTCGATTTTGGAAATGTTATGGAATAAGTAAATAAAATATTTTATATGAAAGTTGTGCAAGTCTGAATACTTTATCTTCAGAGTATGTCCATCTGTCGAAACTTCTAAGAAATGAAACTGAAATTCATCACAGCCATAGCTCAGATATTCTTAAACTTGTAACGCACGACCTTAAGCAGCGTATATGTTTTCCGGAATTTTTGGATGCAGTATATGAAAGGGAATTACTTGTCAAATCAGAATACGAGGAAGCAGACGCAGAATATAGAGCACGTGGTTCACAAGCAGCCGCAATCGTGATTATTGAAGGTGTTAATAAACATTTACCTAATTGGGATGAAGTATTTGTAGATGTCCTTGAGCAATCCGGAATGGCAGATATTGCAGAACTGTTTAAATTTATTGAACAACAGCAAGGTAGACCAATAATTTGTAACAAAATTCTACTTAACAAACGAACTTAAAAACTTGTGATTGTAATCCGTACGTCACTCGGGGAATTAAGAAATTAAAATGTGAAATTGCGTTTGCCGGGACTTGTTCTTTTTTATTTTTAAAGTCATATGGATTCAGTGTTGTTACATTTCCTGTTCCTTTGGGATTATATAATCCATTCAATATACATGTATGTGTAATAGAGTTCCGCTTAAGACGTGCTAAAGGACGTGAGAGGTGTTGCACATTTCATTACCTATTATGAACAGACTCAATCAAACCGAGTCTGCTTTATTATTGTTGGTTGCATTCATAGCTTCCAAAGGATCTTTTTATAGATTTTTTCTCCAATACTGATAAGGCATATCATCGTAAGTTATGGACCTAAACTGAGTTAACTGTATGGAGCTCCACATCCATCAGATAATTCATGTAAACGTTACCACATTAGAAGCAATCTTTTGTTAAAACAATAATCATTAAATACCTAGAAAATTTAAACTGTACTAAAATAAAATCAATTGATGAATATTTAAGATAGGACGCAGAGTCAGTAGACAATTAAGTAAGATGAAAGTATGAAAGCATTCAGAGTAATTATAATCATCACAAGTACAAATAAGTTTCATTTCATTACTATACAGAATATCAGACAGATTACTTTTTCTTGTTCTACGTTTGAACAGACCATATGTGTTTTGACAACAGTAGCATAACCTTGTACATTTACATGTATAAAATAGTAGAATTGAAATAGCATCCCTTGAAAAAATGGTATTGTGTGCCTAAATAAAATCTGAAAAGTAGATTCCTCGGAAGCACCGAGAACAAGGCAAGCAGTCAAAATTGCAGACTCAGTTTGATTGAGTCTGTTCGTGAGCGGTAGTGGAAAATGCAACAGTGCCAACACCCCTGGCATCGGCCTAAGCATTATTCAATCTTCAAATCTGAATGAGTTGAAATCAATGATTCCGAATGACCAGAAAATATAACAACATGAGGTAAAGTCGGGGCTACTTTTTACGACCGCCACACAGCACCTAGCACTTAGCACCCGCTGTTGTGAAATAAATAAAGTCTAAACAGAGGATCTCTTTGAAGCATCGAGAACAAGACAAGCAGTGAAATTGCAGAATCGGTTTACTTTAGTCTGTTCATAGTAGTTGTCATACAAATCGTGTTCAGAAATTAAGTTCTGATTGAATGTACAAAATTAATATAATGCATCTAGCATTTGAACATACCGTTACAGGCATAAAGTCTAAACCTCACATATACATACATATTTTATGTGCGCGGGTTGATATCATATACTTTGTTTGTTTTAGGAGACCGTTTCAGTGAGATTTCAAAGATGGAAAAAAGTCAAAAGCAAAAGAAACTCCGCCAGCGGCGTATTTGGTATTGGGAGAGAAAATCAAATCTACAGCAAACCTTTATGCAAACTGTAGTTGATCCTCCTAGTAAAATCGATGATATCAATGCACTTTGTATAACCGTTTTTCAAATACAGTCGGAAATGAAATTGCTTACACGTGGAATGGAAGAACTGAAAATGATGCAAAATGAAATACTTAAACGTTTCCAGAAAAGCTAATTAGATTCGAATGACTTTAGATTGTGGACATAAATTGCTCAAAATAATCAAAATAGGAAAGGACCTCGGACGTTTTCCTATTCAGATTGCCTATCCAATGAAGTAAAAACTGACCAAGGGCTAGAAGTCTGAAATAGCAAAATACAGATAGTAAAAGACCATTTCTTGATATATTCGACTAAAGTTTACAAGTTTGTTAACAAAAAAAAGATGACTTTGTGGACATTTTTCATTCTATTGAAATATGAACATTAATCATTTTTACCTTTTAAACATCTTTCCCCCCAGTGACGAAACAAAATATTTCACACGTCTTTGTAAATAGTTATTATATATGTATGCTGCAAAAATGGTACTTGGGCACAGGGGGGAAAGTGATAAAAATGGAAAAAACTACATACAGGGTGTCAGCAAATTAATTTTGCATAAAATATTTTGACCCTTATTGCATGTGTCTCGAAAACCTTGCATATCTACAGATGATTTATTCGTTTTTGTACATATGTCAAACATAGAAAACACTATAATCAAAGGCCTGAATGGCCTGAGTCGGCTAATGATTGATGTACTGACAGTATAGTCTACCAGTTTCAGTTTGTTTTAATTTTTTTTTCTTAAAATTTCATAACACAGCTCGATATTTACCCAAAATATTATATCCGGATACGATTACACTTTTCTCCAGTTTGAACAATATATTTTACAAATTGTGATGATACGAAGACATTTAGCAGCAATTGGCAGTATCTGACATTGAAGTTTACGGTTAAATTACCTCTTATTTAAATCTTTTCATAAAAAAGTTGTTTCATTTCGCCAAACATAGACGATCTACTTTCGATTTCAAAAACTACAAGAAAATACAATTTAATGTTTCGCCGATTTGTTTATTTCTCGAAAATTAAGAATTAAAATCATTTTTAATATCTGTAGTAACTAAACAAACCAGTAAGAGCTTCTTCTTCCGATAATTTATCCGTTTACTGACTGCAAAATTCATGTGTGTGTGTAGAAACCCACGCAAAGTTTATAGGAATCATACGATGCGTGTATACGTTCAATGTGGGAGAATTAAGGCTGATCGGGATCGGCTATGTTACCTAACGCATCCAGATGATTCAGATTTTGTTTTTAAAAAAGCATTGTGGCATTTCTGTAATTTTAAATACGTTTAGAAATTATTAGACATGCGTATTTGCATTATTTCTATACGTAATTTACGCTAATACGCATCTTATCTGGAGCCCTGTGGAACTATTTTTTGTCTTTCGCTGGATGTTACGCAAGCTTTGTAAGCCTGCGCAATTCATAAAATGCACATTTATGCTTAATGAGTTACATTCGAGTATTGCACAATTACAAGTCATAAATATGACAGATTACATCGTATATTGGTCATAGCAAAGGGAATTCACGCAACTTAATTTCATTCTTGCAGTGAACTGTTTGAAGTTTGAGAAATCTAATGGAACTACATCGCTTCACTGTGTTATTTGGTCCATTTAGACTTAGAGAATCGCTGGGTAGCAAGGACTCGTCAAAACGATTACATCGTTTAGCCGACTCAATAAATATATAATGGACATAGAAAGTAATGCTTGAAAGTATATCTTATGAATTTTTCAATCTGGTCTGTTGCCTTTTGACAATCTAAGTCTGTCGTCTGAGTGTCATCAGGACTGAGACAAATGTGTCTGTCGCAAGTCATGGACCAAGCAAGTTGCTTAGACATATGCAACTAGATGTATGTGTCTTCAACCTAAACATGACAATGAGATATAGATGAACTTCAATGGGAATAGTGTCACTGTGGTGCAAAGGCCTTTTTACCCTTTGTAATACACAATAATGGTACAACTAGAACGCATTTTAAGAACAACATTTGCTTTTATTTGAACCAAAGAACCACTGGATTCAACGTCCTCAAGTTTAACAGAACTAAACTAGACACCAACTACTGAACTGACCCTGGTGCCTTCAGAGCCAAAATTGACACTCCAGAACTAACACGATCGAATGTTTAATCGAAGCCAGGTTTCCAACCAATAGCGGTGACGGACAAGTCATTCGAAGCAAGTGGAATTAACCAATCGGACGCGGCCGCCCACTGTTTTAGGTCAGAAGACTAAACAAATCGGCAATTTAAATTCTTGGACCTTCTTCTATCACTTAAACTGGAAGAGTTTTATTTAACGTAAATGGGTGTGTTTTTATTAAAACTAACAAATAAAATAACACAAGTTTTCAGGTGACTTTTTAACTCATGCATACCGCTAGTAAAACATATCAGTTTAGATACAGTTTCAGCTCAATGCTCATTTTATGAAATTTTACTTGCCGATATCATAGATTATAAAATGCACGAACGATCTATTTAAAGTCTAGAGTTGGAAAAGAATGGCAAACATCCGATTTGAATGGATTCATACTCCTAAAAATGTATGGAATGCCGCAGCTGCCTTATGTTGGATAACTGTATTATGCATTGTCAATTTAGCGTGTTATTATGTCAAAACTATTGCCATGTCATGTCAAATACCCAATCAGCTATGCTTTATGTCACAATGAGATGTTAAGTGTCCGGATACAACAGTGTACAACACTATACTATTAATGTCTTAATGTAATGTTGGCTTGTTAAATGTCTATGTTTTTATGTGACACTAAGATGTAAGCTTGTCTGAGTAGGATCTTATCGTGTCAACAAGTTATGTCGAAGAAGTTTTAGATTTTTTCATGTTAATAGGCTATGGTGTCAGGTCGAATGTGCTATGTTATGTTAATTTGTCGAGCAGAAACACTTTTTGACACTCTAAATCCCTAGTCCAATTTTGAAATAATTTCATGACAATCCTTTCCAAAAAGTTATCGAGCCAACAAAGATATGACAGGTATAGGACAGGTCTATGGAAAGAAAAGCTTTGAAAATGTTCTCGTCAGTTTTAAAGCAGAAGTGTTTCTCATACTATACTGTGAACTATCTCAAGTGCTCAACGGGCCATTTGCATTGAAACGGACGGGTACATGGCTAGATCAAAATTCGATCCACTTGGGCAGAACTAGGACACACAGTGGCAATTAAGTTTATTGTAATGACTGTTATATGTTATATTTGATTCATATAGATTTGAAATAAAAAATTCTTGACTAAATCTTAACTATCTGGGTTCTTATAAGTATAAAAGTTGCATAAAGGCTGCACCTTTATTTCATTCGCCTAAGTTTATGTATATAAGAAAAATCAAAATTATATTTCATGAGTTTATTATGATGACTGTCGATTTTAAATTAAATTCATATAGATTTGAAGTAATACCTTCTCGGCTACAACTAAACTAAATGGACGCGTAACAAGTATAAAATTTGCACTTTCTTTGTACTCTCATAGGTTCATGTATTTAAGAAACATCAAAACTATAATCCGTGCAAGTATATATTTTCTGCAAGATGTTTTTTTTTAAATTCGTTCATCTGCATTCTTTTGAATCACTCATGTTTTTGTTGAACATTTGATTTGTTAATGTTAAAGAAGATAAATAGCTTATTACATACTCGTTTCTTTTTCCCCCCCCCCCCCCCCCCACCCAAGTTACAGTAGTACCGGAACGACATGTGACGTTGTACAATATTTTTCCATATACTGCCGCCTGAATTTCAAGAATTATCAAGTGCGTGACGTAATTTTAAGTATGTCGTTGCATTAATTCTTTTATTTAGTTCAGTAGTGTCAATGTTATTCAGTGTATTTAACGAATTTATAATATTTACATTACATTTATACGTGTAGATACGTATGTAATGAAAAGGTTATTATCTTTGCATCGTAAAATATGCACTCGTTTTAGCGGAAGAATATTGCGCTCCATAAGGACTACAGAACTCGTGCATATTCCCCGATACAAAGGTGATAATCTATAAATATTCGACCCATCTGGTCAGGATGTCTGACCAACGAGTATTTTCCCAGGGCAAGTCAAATATTTTAACCCAGAATTTAATGTAAAAGGGCATATGACCCGTAATTCACAAATCGTATCAAAGAGCTTTGTCGGAGATCTTTATGAGAAGCGGCGTATAGTTCGCGGCGATCTACATGTGGAAGATTATTTCATATTAGGCTTACAGTGAGCTTTAGTGTTTCTCTTTTGTATATCAATATTACTCTTGTACTTAAGAAAATGCCGAATTTACGGTGAAAAATTAAAATTGGGCCAGTTCATTAAATCTAATTTCAATGGACGCAACTATTTTTCATTTGATTTATTAAATTATAAATCCACTAACGCGAGTGGAATTAACTGAATAAACAGGAGAGCATATTGCATTTTCACCATTGTGGTTTCGCAATTCAAGTTTTCATACGGCAGTTTTGTATTTTCTTAAGCATGACAGCATTTTGCCATCGTAAGTTCGTATTATTCTCAGAGCGGTTTTGACTTTTGAGGAAATACCTTAGAAATGGTTACGATAAGGGTGAATCATAATTATGCAGATTCTGCATGGAAATTGATCGCATTACCTCATTCCTTGAAACGCAAATAGATTGTTTGTATCAGCAACTATTGTCTGGTGAACGCAATGCGAGGTAAGTCATAACGTGCCTAATCTAGCAGCTGTAAATATAAAACAAGATTTTCTTTTACTTTCTTATTTGAGCTGATCATTTCAGAGCAAAAAACAAACAAAAACAAACAAATTTTAATTGAAATGAAGTTTCATTGCAACAAGCATATACTGATTTAGCTACAATCTTACCAGTTTGAAAGTAATTATACTATCGTGTCATTATCCTATGTTTAAATTAGACGTAAGATAGATATAATTCTTATCTTAGACTAGAGAAGACAGAGAAAAGATATATTCGGGTATTTATACATTGGACATATTATCTCCGTTTGATAATATTTCTGCCTCATTCATTTTGAAAACAAAACAGCATGTTTATAACAGTATCGTAGTGTATTGAAAATCTTGTAATGAAATCTGTGAGAAGATTCTTTTTTAGCATAGAACGCAGTCTTAAATGCAAACATATTCGGTGTAATGAGAGGTAGTGAAATATATTGAACACTATTATTATTCAGTAACATTTAATTCCAAAAGGACTAGAAAATGTAACAGCACTAAGTCAAATCACCATTCGTTTGAAATCGTGTTTGCAAAGTGTTCAGAAAACCCTAAAACATCATTAACGGTGACACATTTTTTATAAGTCTGACTAAAATCCATAAACCTCATTTAAGATACCCATATGTGCTTTGCAACTACACATTGTTGCTACATGATGCAAAAATATATATCAAAAGCAACGACCGAGTCGTGTTGAAAATTTGATGGTACCTTTTGGAATCGGTGTTGTTCGGGTTTCTGCTCATAGTAATTAATCATAAAAACGTCAGTAGACGCTTGCTGTTTACGGTTGACAAAAGCGTCTCGCTCGCTGATTTGAACGTTGAATAAAAATGTAAATGAGCGTCTGATAATAAGAAATTAGTGCTAAATACATTTTCTACGAAGAAAGAAAAGATAAAATACAATATTTTCAATGCAAATCGATTCGTCACGCTGCCATAACTGAAATTTGTTATATATACTTATATTTGTGTTGAGGACGTCATACTGCTACAGTAGTGTAGTGGTTTGCGAGTTCGCGTTGAAGTCCAAAGGTCGGGAGTTCGATCCTCATCGGAACCAATTTGTTTTGTAATTTCTTTTCTTTTTAATTTCAGTTCTTTTTTTTTGTATTTATTATGAGTTTTGAAAATATTGTAAAAACTAAACTCATTCATGTGAAATTTAAAAAGCGTTTTGTTTTGATGTCAGGTTCCAATGTACTGCCTGTACAACAAAGGCTAGTCAGCAGATAAAACTTTTTTTTTAAAGTTTAGGGATCAAAATATACAGACATTGAACTGTGAAAAGCACATAATGCTCTTCTCCCCGTTTACATATATTTCATCTACTATCTTAAAAATCACTGACCAGAGTTTAACACGAGGAAAAGAACTTTTGGCTACGAATTAACAATAAACATAAAATAGGCTCCTACTACCATCCATATTCTATAGTGCTAAAAGATTGACCATAAAAAAGACATAGACTTTTAATTTAGTAAATTAAATGTTGGTTCTCGAGAATTTCGGCAAACAGTATTTTTCTACGAATAAAATTCTGATCATTAACCTTTAAAAATTGCTTGTCTTTTGAATTTAAAACAAGCTTGGTACATGTAAATGATTGTTTATCATTCTTCCATACCAGTTGTCTATCATAGCAGTATTTTTACCTAAAAATTGGACCCATTTTTTTCTTCCAAAAAAGAACCGTAATTTGACAATAATGACATTAAAAAGAATTGCAAAAGTCATTGTCCAGGATTACGTAAATTCTGATCTCTATAAACTTTGGATTTGGAATATGAACTATTTACGTCCTCATTTCAAAATATTCACATGAAAAGAGACAGAATTTCTAAGGCTATTGACCTAATGAGATTATGTTTGGTTAAAAAATGTTATAGTCCACGCTTTTCAATTTGATGCAGTTATCATTTGTGAATGTTTCCGCTATGATTATAATTTATGTAAAATTGTTAAATAAATGCAGTACGTTTTAATAACAGAAATTATTCAAACACGTCTTTCTTTCATCTTGGTGCAGATATACCGAACTTTCTTTTTTTTATATATATAGAATATTTGCCAAGTTTTAACAATTCAAGATTTAATCTTAATGCAATCTAAGACATGCGTTCAGAAATCATGAATTATCATTAATACAAATACTTGTAATAGATCTAATAGAACATAAACTTTCTAAAACAGATCCATGATTCCAGATATTTGGAGCCACTGCAAAAACACCAGTCCTTTAAATCTTAAAGGGCATTGGTGATTTTTCAAGGGAGCTCTGCGTTTTAGGTAGCACCTAATTTCATATTATTCAAAAGCATGATCAATTACTTCATGAAGGTTTAGGAGTACATTGTATATCACCAAAACACAGAAATATTTTATAAACGAACAACATCGTTACCAATATTTTACATGACCATTACATGTTCTGCCGTACTGTCCCGTACTGAAAATATTCTGAAAAAGCTGTCCCCCTTTGAAAATGAATGCCATTTGTAAAGAAATAAAAATAAACAATCGATGAAAACTGTTTTCCGCCTAGTTATGTGAAATTTCAACACTCGCACGATATTACAAATGCATCAAAACAAACAGATACATGTGTAACAGTTCCTTGAAAATGGTGAGATTTTAAAAGCGCTTGACTGTCTGGAAGTGGGGCCTGTTTAAACAGTTCTTTTTTCGGAATTCAATGCTTATATCAGTATACTGACACTTGAGTAATATAAGTAATATACACGCTATCATTACAAAAACAACAAAACAAGTGTCAGTATACTAATATAAACATTGAATTCCGAAAAAAAGACTACCTAAATGGGACCCACTTTCGGACAGTCAAACGCCTTCAAAAAGTCACCACTTTCAAAGAACTGTTACACATGTTAGTTTTGATTCATTTGCAATCGCATGCGAGTGTTGACATTTCACATAATTAAGTGGAACACAGTTTTCAGCAATTGTTTATTTTTATTTCTTTACAAATGGCATTCATTTTCAAAGGGGGACAACTTTTTCAGAATATTTTCAGTACGGGACAGTACGGCAGAACATGTAATGGTTAAGTAAAATATTGGTAACGATGTTATTCGTTTATAAAATATTTCTGTGTTTTGGTGATATACTCCTAAACCTGAAGTGTATGCAAACATTATATTAACACGTTTATGTGTATTTACAGTACTATGCATTAGGTTGACAATTATAGTACACACTATAAACATGACGGTAAAGGTAAACGCAGTATAAATGTACTACCACTGTGTTGTTTACTGTATGGCATTTTCGTATGAATGAAGCTCTTACTCTATATAAATTAGATTTATATCTAATTTTAGTACAGTTCAATACATTTGATGAGAATATTTTTACATTCGAAGTGAATATCTCAAAATAAATTATTTTAGTGAAGGATGGCCGTTGAATATCTTTAAACAAACTGAATCTCATTACGATACGAAATGCTTGTGTTATACATTTGAAAAGATAAAGTGTTTATACATATATACATTATATTAGATGGAATAATGTTTGTGTAAAACTCTTGTATGATTTAAAAATTTGAGCTCTTATGATAAAGGTAATGTTGCCCGCCATGTTCCGTCGTCTGTTCTGGTTAGTAAAATAATGTGCATGTACTCTACATTGTCTTTTCTTTTTATCTATTTAGCATTTTTGAACTTCGAAAGTTATCGCAGATTCCATCTTTTGTCCTATATTAGATTATTTGTTGCCATATCAACACATTTGTTGACAAAGCAACAAAATAAATACCGAACATAACCTTCATATTGCTATCTACAAAGTATCACGTTTCATAATTTTTTTGAAGTTATATCAGGAATCCACTTGCCACATTTGTTGTATGTTTTGGCTACTTTTTCATCATAGCAACCGCATTTCTTTGCCTTAGCTACACAATAACAGAACATGTGTATTCTCCATATTGCCGTCGATATACTTATAAAGTTTCATGGAAAAATGCTTTGTACTTTGAAAGTATTCGCAGGATTCCATTTAGTGTGACTCATGGACGGACAAATGGGAGAGGCGGTGACCACATGATCCCTCCAGGGGACTAATAATGTTTAAAAACAGAATAATTTATATAAAAAATGTAATATAAAATGACGATTAAATGTATAACAAAATACCGTAACCATTTTCTTTTTCGTCAAACATTAACAAATATGTATAATCCTCACAGGTATCGAATCAGCATCGTACGACTAAATATCTGTGGTGGCCTAATGGATAAGGCACCTGCCCCGCAATCGGAAGGTCGAAGGTTCGAGCCCTGTTGTTGTTACTGAAGAGAGACCGGTTGGTGAGCCGCCAGCTAGTTTAAAAATGGTTACCGATTGCCTACCTGTCTGGTGCCTGGCAATAAAAAATAGGAATCAGGAAGTAATGCTGTTCATTGTATGTAGGTGTCTCATAAGCCAACTTTGCTGGTCCTTTCAATATGGGGACACTATAAAAAACAAAAAACTTTTTTATTTTCACTTTATTTTTATTTGACAAAGTCTCCTTGTCTACCTGTCAAGCTCAAGTCGCTTTAATTCAAAACTACATATTATTGCTAATAATCTGAAATTTTAAGGCTGACATGTTTTTCTTTTTTGTCAAGCTGATGTACGTACCCAAAAGGATATGCACTGACCGCACAAAGTCCAGCACTAGTTCCTACCGGACACTGGACGTATGTGCGTTATTTGTACTAAAAGTACACATAAAATGACGTACAGGTTTTTGTGAATTTAGAAAAACATTTAAATTTCTTTGCTAAATACAATCGACTTTAAACCCAAATCATTGAAACAAACTCAAAGGAGCGAATTATGCTGGAAGTATATATATTTATACACATACATTTATATAGCATATTTTATAAGACAGACCCAAAAGTAACCAACCGACTAATTAGGATTAATTGCCACAAAGGAAACTGTTTTCTTTTATGCCAGCTGAAAAATCAATACTGTTTATACTAGTAACTGTTACTAATTAGTATATATTATAGTTCTATTTCGAGGTCAGCGATGTTTTTGTACTTTAAATAATGGAATGGTCGGTTATCTAGGTAGTGTTATTCAGTACGATAGTAGTTCTTACCTAAATAAGGCAAGATAAACTTATCGGAGGACGAATTGAACTCTCAAATGTCAAAATCAAACTATAACTGAAATCATTTTGTCTTATTTATATTCTATACCCGCACCTTCATTTCAGTTATACGTCAGTCAACAAGATAATATAATAGTAGCTATTGATATCAAGTGTTATCTATCATGTCTTAAAATAGATTTGGAAAAACCCACATTTTCACCTGTGTAAATACGTAAACAAGGGTTGTTCATTTTTCTATTTTAATGTATATATATATATATATATATATATACAAGAATATTAAGTATTTGAAAAACAATCTCAAAGAATGCATATCAGTAAAACAAAAGAATATATTTATATTGTTAAGACATGTACATTCAAGTTATACAAAGAAAAATCTTTCAACTGCTTTTATGTATTATATTGTTTATGAAAACAAATATGATTACCTAATAACCGGCCCTTTCTCAGGTACAATGAACACAATATTCGCTGTTTTGAAGCAAACATTTTAATAAACATATTTATTACATTTTAAAGACATAAGCTATTTTAATGTTAATATGGATTTGCTGAAACTGTAACGTTTTGAAAGCGGATAATTTAATATTGTTATATTTATTCTTTATTTACTGCCTAACGCTAAACTAAATGTGTTCGTATTTCGGAAAAAAAACAAACATTTCTTTTTTGAAACTAGCGTTTTCGTTATAGAACTTACCAGCGATGGGGAATACACTTGAGTGTTCAATATTTTGTGCTCGTCCACGTGTTCAAACCAATAAAAAGTGCCTTGTAAGTATAACCTAAATGTCTGAAATTTTAGAAAATTAATCAATTTTGGTAATCATGATAATGTAGCTGCTGTTCTGTTAACACTTGACAAGTTTATTGCATAAACGAAAAATGCTATACCGCAGTAACTCGTGTACCTGGTGACTAAATTAGCGGCAATATACCATTATTTTTCAACATGGCGGGGCTTATGTGTTAGACTAGTTGCGCGTTAGTGACGCGTTAAACTCCATAACGTTGTTTATGCAACTGACCGTTTCGAGGTGTCCCTTTATTTGCAAAATTTGTTCACGATGTCTGTCTGTTTTATTTTGTCTAATATGTACTTCTTTATTGATGTCTGCAGAGATAAATGGTCTGTTCGATTTTATTTAACTGTGAACAGGTAGGTTAAGGAAAAATACTAATATTCAGTTTCTAATAAAATACGGAAGAACTGTCCTGCGGTACATCCCCTCTTGGCTTTTTGAGCCTTTCGTAAATATGTTAATACAATAATAAATAAACAAATATCTTAAGATTTAACTTCAGATCCCTCTCTAAATTCCACTTTGTTTAGTTCTACCTATTGTTTTCTCGTTGATAATAAGCCCATTATTTTACCTGGAGGTCATACGCCTCTTTTCAAGAAATTGCACTGTGTGTGTTTGACACTTAAGGTTCCATGTACACCGCTGTATAAACGCATCTGTGGATGTATGGTTCTTGTAACATGTGCAAACAAGTACGAACGTTGCTGCAAAATGCAGCAAAAGGAAAGTACATGCCAAACAAAGCAGTGTACTGGATGTGATATAACCATGTTGGTGTCTTTGTTGTAGACCCTAGGCAAACAGGTGGGGTTTCATGAATGTTGAACAAAGGGGCGTGAATCTTACAGTTTGAAAAGAAAAACCACTGCGGCTGTTCAGATTATCTATTGGCATAATTTAACCCTGAAGGTGCCATACAAAAATAAGATTAAGAACGTAAATAACGTTTTTCGTAAAAGTTACAAAATTTTATGAAAAATACTAAGAATACATGTCAGAATTTGATATTTTATTCGTATGTCTGTGAAAGTTACATTTACAGTTTTTAAATTCTTTCGCATATACTATCACGCAATAGTTTAATATTTTAACTATCTAATAATCTAACAATTAACGTCGGTATGATTTTAGTACATTTCGAGGATTGAACGCAATACTGTTGTAAGTCCACGTTTATTTAATATGAATTACGATAGAATTATGTTGAACCCACGATCTGGTATAGTTAATCCCACCGGTCGCCGAATTAATCATATTTAATAATAATAAATATGAATTCTCCCTCTAAATACAATTTACATTTGTATTCCAGCCAAACAGTTTAGATTTAAATCAAACACGTCCGTTACTCAAGTTTACAATCTAAATATTTTATCAAGGTATACTCTTAACTAAAAGATAGCAGATACTGGTAAATCAAAAACGACAAAATAAACTTTGAATGTAAACATTTGACAAGCTACCAATTAAATCATAATACAAGCCATGGAGTATTTTAACTTCATTTATGTTGTTGTTGTTTGAAAATACTGTATACAATGAATAACATTCATTTCAAGATGTACTACATGCTTTCACATTAAGTTAATGCTTTCACATTATGTTATTACAAACGTAACAGTGACTCTTTAAAGTAGAGAAATATATATGCATATTCTGAGATTAAAAATGTATATGTGTATTTTTCAATAAGTTAACTGTCACCAATGACCACTTATGACCTTGTAGCACCAAAGATAGTTACACTTAAAGATTTATGCTAGAGAATGTCATTTGTAAATAAAGTATTTTTCTGGTTCATGTTTATGAAATAATCCCAATATTTTAGGAAAATGAAAAATAAGACTTTTAAATATTTTTGCGAGGGAGTTATCAATCATATGTTCTAATTCGCATTTTTTAAACATTTGAATGGTTGTGAATTTAGATTCTGAATAAAACATATCTCAGTTGTGATTTAATGATTGTGAGTAACTGTTTTTGTTAACTAGTCAAATATACGAAGTTTCATATTACATGTATTCATTATACAGATATTGACTACTCGATATTTTCACTCTTCGACGCGTTTATGTCAATATGGGTTTAAGCCTAATGTGAAACTAAAAACATTTTTACGCGTCAGAGCTTTCAAACCAAATTTGTAAACTTTCATATCCAGTTGGACTATAAATTCACATTTATAAATAATTTGCATTGTCACATCGTCATACATATAAATATACTTCACATTATTTGATAAATATTATCTTTCAAATTTCAAGAATGCGTTTATCTCGGGTCTTAAATCTTGAAATACTTGGTGAATTATATACTGCGAGTAAGTAATTAATACCTCTAAGAGCCTAATTTTCAAGTTAAGGAGTGTATAAAAACACTATTAGACGCCCTTTCACTCATCAAAAATCTTTCAAACCTTATTCATATATACATGTAGTTTTTTTTTTCTTAATTTCGAATTGGACCATGTGACATAATTAATTTAACATGTTGAAACCTCCTTTGTAGAACTAGTACATAAGATAATTAATTCGATCCGATCAAAGTTATAAAACGTCCAGTACTTTCAAATGGTTTTTATCAGACTGGTTGATTTAGGCTAGCAGTAGTAAATGTTAAATATTTATAAAATACAGTACATTAATATTTTGCCTACGCCTTATAGCAATACAGTGCAAATGTCAGCTATAGAGGAAACTGACTTACATTAGGAAACTGGGTTAACTGATTTAGTAACAAGATCACTAAATGGCAGCACATTTCTCAACTATCGCGTTACTCTCCTTTGTCTTAACAGCAAAATATTGAAATTTGTGTAATTCTTTGATATATGAATTTTGCTTTATAAACGACGGAGAAAGTTCTTGACTGTTAACCAGCTGATTGTATTTCTGCTTCTTAGCCTTTGAAAGCCAGACGACTTTTACATAATCGTTTGAAATACTGCATAGCTACATAATGCATTTTGTGATTTAAAGGTGAACAACAAATTAGAAAATCGAAAGAAGAACTTGTTGAAGAAGAGACCTAAGGTACAGAAAACAGATGATAGAAGTTTCGTGAGTATCTTTAAGTTCAATGCATTGTGTTAATTGTTAGTTTAAAAAAGTATGAATTTTGCGATTTAAAGCTTTCAAAAATCTTTATCATATTTAAGGCAATTACTTTAATCAGCGTTTGTATTGTTTAGCATTGTAAGGGTTAGCAGAGTAGTTGTTCAGTTCAGTTGTTATAAAGATTTGATAGATGAGAATGTTGGTAAAAAGTTATTGTTCTTACAGAGGTATAACAAGAATGAAGGCCTGTATTTTGTGAATATTTAAAAAAAGAAGCAAGGGTTATTCATAATCCTATTATATGATATTGCATATGTTAGTTAGGATACAATTTTTGAACTACTATCATAATCTCATTTATTTAAGGCCAATACTGAAAATGTGACTAGAAAACAAGACACAGAAGAAAAAGAAGACATCAATTACCAAGCCTTTCTTCAAAACTGCTTCCAAGGTATAGACGATGAGAGAAATGCACAAGGCAACCATGACTCAGAAATAAATAGTGATATTTTGCACGACGTAAGTAGTAAACATGCGTAAAGATATTTTGTATCTTAAAATTGTTTTTGGCGGATGATCATTCACAGAACAACACTCCGGGATCAACTGCTTTATTGAAATTGTTGCGAACTTGCGTAAGGGCTTGCAAGTATACACGGCATGTATCAGGATTCCTCGTGTATGAATTAACGTTCGTTCGTATAACGCCCTTTTATGTTGATACATGATTTACTTCTAAGGTTCATTTAATTGACATGCTCTCAAAACAATCGCGAGCTAGTATATTTTTTAAAACGAATGTCAGAGGGTAAAACGGTAGGTATACTTTGTTGAAAGCACTGGGAAAATGACAGACAATTCATCCCTTTTCAAGTAACCGTCAGTAAATCCACACAAAGGCTTTGTTATAATGACGGGTTGCTTTATTAATATAAGAAAGAAATTCGGAGTTAATATCGCGACGAGTTATCATCATGAGTAATTAGTTATCATTACTATAAATTCATGTATATTACAATATTTGTGATTTTTATTTAAACAGGGCTACATGAAGGTGTCTGACTTCAAACGGTTTGTTGAAGAGAACTTTCATGCACTAGATAAACAGAAATCCCGTAGGCAACTTCAAGCATATTTTTCTGATTCCATGGAATGCAACCTTCCGGACACTGTACAAGGGTTCTTCATGGATGATGAGAGTAATGTTATCACAATGGACGAGGAAGAGGTAATTTAAGACAATTAAAAACTATCCGCATCTGTCACTAGAGCTTGAATTATTTATTAAATAGATATCAGCTTTAAATAATATTATATAAAGTACTCATCAAATTATTTAACTTGGCTAAATGCAAGAATTAACTGTGAATGTAGAGCTGCGTTCACCAATAAATGTCATCTAGTTACAGTCAGTTGTTAAAAGAACTAACAGTTTTCATACGGAGTACAAATTCATACCATTGTGAATAATACATGCAGTAAGTATGTACAGTGTTTTTACCTATCACAATGCTGTTAATACACATTAACGGTAAGTTGCATGTTAGAAAAGAATGAAATAATTGTTTAGGTTTTTCAATTTTGAATTTTAGGTTCCAAAACCCCTCAGTATATACAAACAAATGTATAGATGGATTTTAAGCAGAATATATCGGTGTTAGTGAACAATATGCTTTTGTGGCTTTTTTTGTCCCTGTTATAAACGTAATCGTGAAATAAATGAAATGTAAAATTTTACGATGACAATTGTATCTATACTATGTTTTGCACCCATATTATGTTTTGCGTGATTGATGTTCAATAGAGCATAGGTTGCCGTTCGTTTTAGGTTTTGAATTGAAATACATGGAACGAAATGCACTACAATGTGATTAAAATCATCTGCTAAAAATGCTACGCACATGCTATTGAGACTCACGTTTATTTGAAAATGAAAGTATAAGTGTTAAAAGAAATCTATATTAAAAACACACAATGGGAATCAGTTGTTTTTATGCCCCCGAAGGGAGGCATTTAGTTTTTGAACCGTCTGTCTGTCTGTCTGTCAGTCTGTCGGTCTGTCCGCAATCTTCGTGTCCGGTCCATATCTTTGTCATCGATTAATGGATTTTCAAATAACTTGGCATGAATGTGTACCACAGTAAGACGACGTGTCGCGCGCAAGACCCATGTCCGTAGCTCAAAGGTCAAGGTCACACTTAGATGTTAAAGGTCATTTTTCATGATAAGCATTGATGGGCGTGTCCGGTCCATATCTTTGTCATTCATGCATGGATTTTAAAATAACTATGCATGAATGTGTGACACAGTAAGACGACGTGTCGCGCGCAAGACTCAGCTCCGTAGGTCAAATGTCCTAAACTCTAACATCGGCCATAACTATTCATTCAAAGTGCCATCGGGGGCATGTGTCATCCTCAGCTCTTGTTTTCCCTATTTTTCCCATTCAAAAATAAAAAAAGCGTTTGTAATGGGAACCGGAGGTAAACTTATAAATTATAAAGTCTTATATTTAACCATCGATAAGAACGTGTTCCTCTGTGGTGTATTTGTTACGAACGCAGTAAAATGTTTATTGCCGCGGCGGCCCGGGTTCGATTCCCGGCTCAGGTGATTTTTTTTTATTTTATATTTTTAAAGACAGTTAAGCAACAAACCCTCATGTTCTTCTGTCTATAATATGACCAAACTTGTATTCTAAAGGAAAAATATCTAGCCAAATCTGAGTCCAGTCCCGTCAGTTTAGCAAAACGCTTTTTTTAAAATGAGTCGTCTGATTGGTTAAAAAAATAGATTGAAGGAAATAAAAGTAACAATACTGGAAATCCGATTGTACAGAAAGATGAATTTGAATGGGCTATAATCAGATCTAACTTTTAGGAAGATCGAGAACTTTAGTCAGATTAAAAATGATGTTCCGCAGCTATTGCTATTTAATTTAATACATGTATTGTTATTATACTACTTAAATCTACATTTTCATATTTTCTAAATAAAATCAAATTCTTTTGAGAAAACGTAGTACTGACTCATGGGGGAAGCCAAAAGACGTATTGACCTGGAGCAGTAAAGTCATAAAATTTTGACTTAAAAGTTTATAACAAAATGACGTCATACACAATCTAATGATAATCACACATTTCTGTAAATGAATTTACTCAGTGTCGATAAACCCTTATATTAGCCTTACCAAAATGCAACAATTGTATATTAATTTAGCTTACAAATGATGGTAACAGAGATCAACCAAATATAAGAAACGTTTCTCTGAATAAAACAACCGGAAAAGATAAAAGTACTAACGGCGAAGACGACAATCAAGAACCGACTAAAGAAAATAAAACGAAAAGTGCATTTGAAAGAGATAACTCGTATTCAAGGCAAGAAAGAAAATTGTCTCATTCAACACAACATGGAAAAGAAGACAGACGGCATGAAAAGAATAATTCCGAATCGGTATGTTTCTCCAACGGAAATGAAGAGCACAATCATTTACATATGTCTACAATAGATTATATGTAATTAGGACATACCTTTAAGTTTCAGGCAAATAAAATACGTTCATACAGAAGAAATATTCAGACAGAACTGGAATATCTTAGATGAAACAAAAATGACTCTTTATTGCCTTCGAAATGAGGGATATACACATTTACACTCACTAAAATATCATCTGTATAAAAGATCCTTTGGAAGCATAGAATGCAACCAAGCAGACTAATAGCAGACTCGGTTTGATTGAGCCAGTTCATTAGAGGAAATGAAATGTGCAACACCTCCTACGACCATTAGCATCGGATTAAACGGAACGCTATTACACATGTATTGAATGTAATCTATGTTCCCAAAGGACCAGAAAATATAACAACACTGACATAACAATACATTTTCAATGAAATCCTTTGAAGATGTGCTTTTGTACCTGTAGTCTCTATGGTTAAACGTTTCTTCCACAATATTTTATGCAGCGTATGTAGTAGAGCAATTTTTACATACAGAAGTAGATCATTTTGAAGTCATTGTAAATGGAGATAAACCTATATAAACCTAAAGATAAATCTAATATAAATTTGAAAATCACTGTTCGTTATTCTTTGACAAACTGTTTTTAACATTAGCTTTAAATTCTTATCAAAGTAGCATTTTACTTTTACAGACACCTGGACTCATGGCTATTCCTGACAGTAGTGGGTCAAACTCTGAAAGCAAGTCGGAATGTTGTGAACACGTTAACATCAAGCAATCTGGAAGCATGTCAGATCACAGCACAAGTAGACAAGAGTTTAATCATAAACATGTAAGCCATTCATTAATTGCGTTGCTGATTAATGTATTTTTGTCTGGGAAGATTGAAGTATTCCTTAATACGATTATACACTTTCTAATGAAACATCAAGAAATACTGATTAAATGCATATTTTCATTGTATTCATATTTTACTGCAATGAGACATATTTTTCTATATCTTCACTGTAGAAAGACAAATTTTCTATATTTTTATTGCTATTTCTGAACTATTCTAGTATTCTTTGGCAGTGATTTTGTAATCATTTGAAGAAACATTTGTGTATGCTTAATAAAATAAACTAGTTCTCTGTCTTACAAAACTCAAGTATATACAAGTATATACGAGTTCACGGCATTAAACTTCTTGGTAAACCACTTCGCCGCTTTGAGGCAAAAAAGAGAAAGAAACAACAACAAAAACCATGTCATACTATCGGGAACTGCTATTTATAAGCAACTTGTACAGTTTCAAATTTATGTTTTATATATTGTTGATGCTGTAACGGCAACGTTTTTATTTATTTTTATTCTTAAACATATTTGATTTCAGGTATTGTTGTTGTCGTCATCGTTATTTCTAAATGTAAACAAATGACGCTATCTGCCATTTTCAAATACAAAAGTCATGTATAATAAATAGAATATTTCAGTGTTTGTAATGGTTTTTAAATCCAACTTCACTGTGAAATATTTATTTTCACACCAGTCGCCATTATATTCTTGAAGAAAACTTGAATATTCTCATTTTTCAATTGTATCCTGTGAACAAATATTGAGGGTAAATTACAACTAACGCCAGCGTTTGATAAATGATTACATTTCTTCAGATACACGTTATCGCAAATTTCCCGTTGAGTCTCATATTGGATATTTTTACTTCTGTTTCTGATCAAGTACATTATGCTATGAATGCATTTAATATGTATGATGGTCAAGTAATTTTACGACGTTTGTTATTAAATCAGACGTGGTGTAAATTCTCTTCTTCCTGGTTAGATACATAAAATTGTAGTGACTTCTTTCATTTTTTTTCAAGTGGTATATGTCAGTGGCCTCGTTTGCAAACAGCGCCAAGAATTTCACAATTTCTCGACTTCACGTGAAAGACGAAAAAGTAAATGCGACATTTATGTCGTTGCCCAATTTGTCTGAAATCAGGTATAATCCTGAATACCAGAATCAGCACATGAAAGAATCAGTATTTCCCGAAGCAACAGAAGTTTACAGTTACTCCCTGTCGGTACGTATATCTATGCTATACTTTAAAACATTGCAGTTGTGCCAAGCACTTTGAGGTTATCTGGTTCAGACAGAGTGTCTTTTTCGTTAACCAGGCCGCGATTTCACGAATAAAATTAATAAGCTTGTTAATTGACTTAAGTACATTAATTTGCTTACATGAAGTAAAAATTACTTAAGTTAATCAACAAGCTGAAGTATTTCTGTGAAACAGGGTCCAGATGCAAATCTTGTTGATGGTAACAGATACTGCTTAAATAGGTATATTACATATCTTAGGTAAATAAGTGATAGGTTGTTTTTTTTGATAAAGTGTAAGATCAAAATCTCTGCGACTGAGTGAACTCTCGGGACTTTACCATATTATACACATGGGGACAAATTTCTCAAGGACTTTGGACACTATCAGATGCTTCTAGCCTACATTTTAAATGCAAACTTCTCATTAAGTATTTAAACAATACCAAATTCGAGTCAATGATAAACCAATGTATTAGTTAACTTATTACAGCAGAAACTGACTTGTATCTGTTCTTATCAAAATGTTTTTCTTATTTTATCTAGGTCAGGGTATATTTTCTTGAAAAAATGAAATGTTTAATTTCCGTAAAAATATAATATCATCACTTTACGGAAGTTTTAAATATTTGAATTCCAGTCGAAAAAAGTGGCAAAATCTGTTTATTTCAGGAAAAAATAACATTTTAAGATTAAAATCCTATAAATAAATAAAAAAGAGAACGATATTTTTGCAAACAACCTGTACTTGATTTATCTATACACTATTCGTAATGTAAAGTTATTGATGCATTACATGTGTGAATAGGTATAAATGTATAAGTGACCGGTCAGTTTTATTACAGTGGATCAGGTAGTTATTTAAGTACATGACTTTGTACATGTCTGTATAGCTCTGTTAAAAGTGATGGGAGATATTTGTGTGCTGTATAATATTAATACTAAGAAAAGGCAGTAATCTTAGCGTAGGGTGGGTTCTTGCTTTTGAAAAGTACCAATGGCACAGATAATATTTGAGCCGCGCCATGAGAAAACCAACACAGTGCAATTGCGACTCGCATGGATCCAGACCAGCCTGCGATTCTGCGCAGTCTAATTAGGATCCATGCTGTTCGCTAACGGTTTGTCTAATTCCAAAAGGCTTTGAAAGCGAACATGATTTGATAAGACTACGAGACTATCACGTAGTGACAAGGTGAGCTTTTGTGATCGACATTCGTCCGTCGTCCGTCCACAATTTCTTGTGAACTCGATAGAGACCACATTTTGCAATCGATTTTAATAAATTAGCACACAACTCGTATTGGCATAATATCTCGGTTCAAAAACAGGCCAGATAAC